>NC_092334.1:62513026-62820657 GCF_046630445.1 Rutidosis leptorrhynchoides
ACTATAAACCTATACTTTTTCTGTTTAGATTCATAAAATAGAGTTCAATATGAAACCATAGCAATTTGATTCACTCAAAACGGATTTAAAATGAAGAAGTTATGGGTAAAACAAGATTGGATAATTTTTCTCATTTTAGCTACGTGAAAATTGGTAACAAATCTATTCCAACCATAACTTAATCAACTTGTATTATATATTATGTAATCTTGAGATACCATAGACACGTATACAATGTTTCGACCTATCATGTCGACACATCTATATATATTTCGGAACAACCATAGACACTCTATATGTGAATGTTGGAGTTAGCTATACACGGTTGAGGTTGATTCCAAAATATATATAGTTTGAGTTGTGATCAATACTGAGATACGTATACACTGGGTCGTGGATTGATTCAAGATAATATTTATCGATTTATTTCTGTACATCTAACTGTGGACAACTAGTTGTAGGTTACTAACGAGGACAGCTGACTTAATAAACTTAAAACATCAAAATATATTAAAAGTGTTGTAAATATATTTTGAACATACTTTGATATATATGTATATATTGTTATAGGTTCGTGAATCAACCAGTGGCCAAGTCTTACTTCCCGACGAAGTAAAAATCTGTGAAAGTGAGTTATAGTCCCACTTTTAAAATCTAATATTTTTGGGATGAGAATACATGCAGGTTTTATAAATGATTTATAAAATAGACACAAGTACGTGAAACTACATTCTATGGTTGATTTATCGAAATCGAATATGCCCCTTTTTATTAAGTCTGGTAATCTAAGAATTAGGGAACAGACACCCTAATTGACGCGAATCCTAAAGATAGATCTATTGGGCCTAACAAACTCCATCCAAAGTACCGGATGCTTTAGTACTTCGAAATTTATATCATATCCGAAGGGTGTCCCGGAATGATGGGGATATTCTTATATATGCATCTTGTTAATGTCGGTTACCAGGTGTTCACCATATGAATGATTTTTATCTCTATGTATGGGATGTGTATTGAAATATGAAATCTTGTGGTCTATTATTATGATTTGATATATATAGGTTAAACCTATAACTCACCAACATTTTTGTTGACGTTTTAAGCATGTTTATTCTCAGGTGATTATTAAGAGCTTCCGCTGTCGCATACTTAAATAAGGACAAGATTTGGAGTCCATGCTTGTATGATATTGTGTAAAAACTGCATTCAAGAAACTTATTTTGTTGTAACATATTTGTATTGTAAACCATTATGTAATGGTCGTGTGTAAACAGGATATTTTAGATTATCATTATTTGATAATCTATGTAAAGCTTTTTAAACCTTTATTGATGAAATAAAGGTTATGGTTTGTTTTAAAATGAATGCAGTCTTTGAAAAACTTCTCATATAGAGGTCAAAACCTCGCAACGAAATCAATTAATATGGAACGTTTTTAATCAATAAGAACGGGACATTTCAGTTGGTATCAGAGCATTGGTCTTAGAGAACCAGAATTTTGCATTAGTGTGTCTTATCGAGTTTGTTAGGATGCATTAGTGAGTCTGGACTTCGACCGTGTTTACTTGAAAAATGATTGCTTAACAAATTTTGTTGGAAACTATATATTTTTAACATGTGAATATTATGTGATATATTAATCTCTTAACGCGTTTGATATTATATGATAGATGTCTACCTCTAGAACAAGTCCCATTGACTCACCTAATAATAATGAAGAGTCAAATGTAATTTGGAATGATTCGTGGACTGATTCACAAGTTCCCGAAGAGGAACCGGAAGAAGAGTCGGAACCGGAAGAAGAATCGGAACCGGAAGAAGAATCGGAACCGGATGAAGAAATAGAACCAGTGGGGGAAATAATAAAACGGTTAAGTAAAAGAAAATCCTCAACCAACCGACCAAGGTTAATTATGGTCAATGGTGTTTCCGCCAAGGAAGCAAAATATTGGGAGGATTACCAATTCTCCGATGAATCGGATTCCGACGAGAATTCCGATGATGTTATAGAAATTACCCCAACTGAATTTAAAAAGGCAAAAGAAAATAATAAGGGAAAGGGCATAAAAATAGAGAAATCTAATTCCAACCCCGATGAACTTTATATGTATCGTCAACCCCCGAAGTCCTTAAGTTGTAACAATGACCCGGGAACCTCTAAACCACCAGGTTTTTCTAAACCAATGTGGATAACGACGGCTCGTATTAGGGGAACATCATATATCCCTAGAAACTTGGCAAAACGAACCAAAACCGAAGAAGAAGAAACAAGCGAGTCGGAATAAGATAGCTGTATTCGTGTGGTGTAAAATATGTAATATAGTGTGCTTATGCTTTATGATATATGTAAAAATTGCTTGTATTAATAAGTATTTTTTTTTTATGAATCTAACTCTTGTCTATTTTACAGTATAAAAACACAAAATGGATAGACAACCCAATATTTTAAGAGACCTACCCGGAGACATGATTGATGAAATCTTGTCTAGAGTCGGTCAGAATTCTTCGGCACAATTATTTAAGGCGAGATCAGTTTGTAAGACATTCGAAGAACGTTCCAAGAATGCCTTGGTTTATAAAAGGCTTTCGTTCGAAAGATGGGGGATATCACATTGGGAAATCCATAAGTTACGATGTGTTTACTTTGACGCATATATTGCGGGGAACCCAAATGCTATTTTACGCAATGGGTTAAGAAATTATTTTGACTCAATATATCCGAATATTGGACTTCGTGATTTAGAAAAAGCGGCTAACATGCAACATAAAGAAGCATGTTATGCTTACGGATTAGTAATGTTCGCTTCTCACCAAAGTGAGAACAAGAACATCGGCCTACAACTATTAAACAAAACGTTCCCACAAGTGACGGAGTCAGTAATTGGGGTAAGAAATGAGGTTTTTAGATTGTTACGGGACTGTTGGACATTACGTAACCCTCGTCCTTTTGACGACGTTACAACACGCTGTTTTATCAACGGCCATAACGGTTATGTTCCACAAGACCAAGGATGGGAAGTAGTCCTAGTAAAACCAGAATGCATGACTTGTTTCTGGACGTATGAATTACGTGTCTTTATTGCCTTTGCTGAACGACTTGTGTACTAGCTAGAATTATCTTCACAACTATCTTGTATCAAAGTTATTGTGTGCTATATTTCATGCTTTATGTAAAATAAGCGGTATTGTAAGTTTGTAAAATATTGTATAAAAGTTTGAACGCGAAATATTATTATAATCAGTTTTTCATATAGAATTGTAGTAGTTGAATTGTATATTAGCTACTAAGTATGAACTTAACGGGTAGGTACTACCCGAATTTAAACTTATAAAACGCTAATATGAAGAAAAAGCTTTTATAAATGAGTTCATATTATGCTACAAAATACTATTAACTACTCTTAATATTCTGTATGATTAACTTGTTCCATTTGACTATTTTGAAGGAAATGGCACCGACTACTCGACACACCGTGAATATGAATGAAGAGGAATTCCGTACTTTTCTAGCTTTAAACATAGCCGCAGTACAGGCTGCGCTACATACCAACAATAACCTTGGATCTAGCAGTACAGGAAATCGTGTAGGATGCACCTACAAAGAATTCACTGCCTGCAAACCTTTGGAATTTGATGGAACCGAAGGACCGATCGGATTGAAACGGTGGACCGAGAAGGTCGAATCGGTGTTTGCCATATGTAAGTGTACTGAAGAGGACAAAGTGAAGTACGCTACGCATACCTTCACAGGTTCTGCGTTAACATGGTGGAATACCTATCTAGAGCAAGTGGGACAAGACGATGCGTACGCACTACCGTGGTCAGCATTCAAGCACTTGATGAACGAGAAGTACTGTCCCAGAACCGAGGTCAATAAGCTCAAGACAGAACTTAGAGGGTTACGAACCCAAGGATTTGATATTACCACGTATGAAAGACGATTCACAGAATTGTGCCTATTGTGTCCGGGAGCGTTCGAAGATGAGGAAGAGAAGATCGACGCGTTTGTGAAAGGATTACCGGAAAGAATCCAAGAAGATATAAGTTCACACGAGCCCGCCTCCATACAACAGGCATGTAGAATGGCTCACAAACTAGTGAACCAGATTGAAGAAAGAATTAAAGAACAGGCTGCTGAAGAGGCCAATGTGAAGCAAGTCAAAAGAAAGTGGGAGGAAAACGGTGATAAGAATCACCAATATAACAACAACAGCAATTACAACAATAATCGCAACATTTATCCCAACAATCGCAACATCAATCGCAACTACAACAAACGGCCCAACAACAACAACAACAACAACAACAACAACAACAACAACAACAACAACAACAACAACAACAGCAACTACAATAATCATCCCAACAACAATAATAACCGCAACAACAACAACAATCAGAAGCAGCTATGCCAAAGGTGTGAAAAGTATCACTCGGGGTTCTGCACTAAATTTTGCAATAAGTGTAAAAGAAATGGTCATAGCGCGGCGAAGTGTGAGGTCTACGGACCAGGGGTTAATAGAACGAAAGGAAAAAATGGTGTCGGAACGAGTAATGGTGGAGCAAGTAGTGTCGGAGCAAGTTATGCCAATGTAGTTTGTTACAAATGTGGAAAACCGAGCCACATTATTAGAAATTGCCCGAACCAGGAGAACACGAATGGACAAGGCTGCGGAAGAGTTTTCAATATTAATGCGGCAGAGGCACAGGAAGACCCGGAGCTTGTTACGGGTACGTTTCTTATTGACAATAAATCTGCTTACGTTTTATTTGATTCAGGTGCGGATAGAAGCTATATGAGTAGAGATTTTTGTGCTAAATTAAGTTGTCCATTGACGCCTTTGGATAGTAAATTTTTACTCGAATTAGCAAATGGTAAATTAATTTCAGCAGATAATATATGTCGGAATCGAGAAATTAAACTGGTTAGCGAAACATTTAAGATTGACTTGATACCAGTAGAGTTAGGGAGTTTTGATGTGATAATCGGTATGGACTGGTTGAAAGAAGTGAAAGCAGAGATCGTTTGTTACAAAAATGCAATTCGCATTATACGAGAAAAAGGAAAACCCTTAATGGTGTACGGAGAAAAGGGCAACACGAAGCTACATCTTATTAGTAATTTGAAGGCACAAAAACTAATAAGAAAAGGTTGCTATGCTGTTCTAGCACACGTTGAGAAAGTACAAACTGAAGAAAAGAGCATCAATGATGTTCCCGTCGCAAAAGAATTTCCCGATGTATTTCCGAAAGAATTACCGGGATTACCCCCACATCGATCCGTTGAATTTCAAATAGATCTTGTACCAGGAGCTGCACCAATAGCTCGTGCTCCTTACAGACTCGCACCCAGCGAGATGAAAGAACTGCAAAGCCAATTACAAGAACTTTTAGAGCGTGGTTTCATTCGACCAAGCACGTCACCGTGGGGAGCTCCTGTTTTGTTTGTCAAGAAGAAAGATGGTACATTCAGGTTGTGTATCGACTACCGAGAGTTGAACAAACTTACCATCAAGAACCGCTACCCACTACCGAGAATCAACGACTTATTTGATCAACTACAAGGCTCGTCTGTTTATTCAAAGATTGACTTACGTTCCGGGTATCATCAAATGCGGGTGAAAGAATATGATATTCCAAAGACTGCTTTCAGAACACGTTACAGTCATTACGAGTTTATGGTCATGCCGTTTGGTTTAACTAATGCACCAGCTGTGTTCATGGACCTTATGAACCGAGTGTGTGGACCATACCTTGACAAGTTTGTCATTGTTTTCATTGATGACATACTTATTTACTCAAAGAATGACCAAGAACACGGTGAACATTTGAGAAAGGTGTTAGAAGTATTGAGGAAAGAAGAATTGTACGCTAAATTTTCAAAGTGTGCATTTTGGTTGGAAGAAGTTCAATTCCTCGGTCACATAGTGAACAAAGAAGGTATTAAGGTGGATCCGGCAAAGATAGAAACTGTTGAAAAGTGGGAAACCCCAAAAACTCCGAAACACATACGCCAGTTTTTAGGACTAGCTGGTTACTACAGAAGGTTCATCCAAGACTTTTCCAGAATAGCAAAACCCTTGACTGCATTAACGCATAAAGGGAAGAAATTTGAATGGAATGATGAACAAGAGAAAGCGTTTCAGTTATTGAAGAAAAAGCTAACTACGGCACCTATATTGTCATTGCCTGAAGGGAATGATGATTTTGTGATTTATTGTGACGCATCAAAGCAAGGTCTCGGTTGTGTATTAATGCAACGAACGAAGGTGATTGCTTATGCGTCTAGACAATTGAAGATTCATGAACAAAATTATACGATGCATGATTTGGAATTAGGCGCGGTTGTTTTTGCATTAAAGACTTGGAGGCACTACTTATATGGGGTCAAAAGTATTATATATACCGACCACAAAAGTCTTCAACACATATTTAATCAGAAACAACTGAATATGAGGCAGCGTAGGTGGATTGAATTATTGAATGATTACGACTTTGAGATTCGTTACCACCCGGGGAAGGCAAATGTGGTAGCCGATGCCTTGAGCAGGAAGGACAGAGAACCCATTCGAGTAAAATCTATGAATATAATGATTCATAATAACCTTACTACTCAAATAAAGGAGGCGCAACAAGGAGTTTTAAAAGTGGGAAATTTAAAGGATGAAATACCCAAGGGATCGGAGAAGCATCTTAATATTCGGGAAGACGGAACCCGGTATAGGGCTGAAAGGATTTGGGTACCAAAATTTAGAGATATGAGAGAAATGGTACTTAGAGAAGCTCATAAAACCAGATACTCAATACATCCTGGAACGGGGAAGATGTACAAGGATCTCAAGAAACATTTTTGGTGGCCGGGTATGAAAGCCGATGTTGCTAAATATGTAGGAGAATGTTTGACGTGTTCTAAGGTCAAAGCTGAGCATCAGAAACCATCAGGTCTACTTCAACAACCCGAAATCCCGGAATGGAAATGGGAAAACATTACCATGGATTTCATCACTAAATTGCCAAGGACTGCAAGTGGTTTTGATACTATTTGGGTAATAGTTGATCGTCTCACCAAATCAGCACACTTCCTGCCAATAAGAGAAGATGACAAGATGGAGAAGTTAGCACGACTGTATTTGAAGGAAGTCGTCTCCAGACATGGAATACCAATCTCTATTATCTCTGATAGGGATGGCAGATTTATTTCAAGATTCTGGCAGACATTACAGCAAGCATTAGGAACTCGTCTAGACATGAGTACGGCCTATCATCCACAAACTGATGGGCAAAGTGAAAGGACGATACAAACGCTTGAAGATATGCTACGAGCATGTGTTATTGATTTCGGAAACAGTTGGGATCGACATCTACCTTTAGCAGAATTTTCCTACAACAACAGCTACCATTCAAGCATTGAGATGGCGCCGTTTGAAGCACTTTATGGTAGAAAGTGCAGGTCTCCGATTTGTTGGAGTGAAGTGGGGGATAGACAGATTACGGGTCCGGAGATTATACAAGAAACTACCGAGAAGATCATCCAAATTCAACAATGGTTGAAAACAGCCCAAAGTCGACAAAAGAGCTACGCTGACATTAAGAGAAAAGATATAGAATTTGAAATTGGAGAGATGGTCATGCTTAAAGTTGCACCTTGGAAAGGCGTTGTTCGATTTGGTAAACGAGGGAAATTAAATCCAAGGTATATTGGACCATTCAAGATTATTGATCGTGTCGGACCAGTAGCTTACCGACTTGAGTTACCTCAACAACTCGCGGCTGTACATAACACTTTCCACGTCTCGAATTTGAAGAAATGTTTTTCTAAAGAAGATCTCACTATTCCGTTAGATGAAATCCAAATCAACGAAAAACTTCAATTCATCGAAGAACCCGTCGAAATAATGGATCGTGAGGTTAAAAGACTTAAGCAAAACAAGATACCAATTGTTAAGGTTCGATGGAATGCTCGTAGAGGACCCGAGTTCACCTGGGAGTGTGAAGATCAGATGAAGAAGAAATACCCGCATCTATTTCCAGAAGATTCGTCAACACCTTCAACAGCTTAAAATTTCGGGACAAAATTTATTTAACGGGTAGGTACTGTAGTGACCCTAACTTTTCCATGTTTATATATATTAATTGAGATTGATATTTACATGATTAAATGTTTCCAACATGTTAAGCAATCAAACTTGTTAAGACTTGATTAATTGAAATATGTTTCATATAGACAATTGACCACCCAAGTTGACTGGTGATTCACGAACGTTAAAACTTGTAAAAACTATATGATGATATATATATGGATATATATATAGTTAACATGATACTATGATAAGTAAACATATCATTAAGTATATTAACAATGAACTACATATGTAAAAACAAGACTACTAACTTAATGATTTTTAAACGAGACATATATGTAACGATTATCGTTGTAAAGACATTTAATGTATATATATCATATTAAGAGATATTCATACATGATAATATCATGATAATATAATAATTTAAAATCTCATTTGATATTATAAACATTGGGTTAACAACATTTAACAAGATCGTTAACCTAAAGGTTTCAAAACAACACTTACATGTAACGACTAACGATGACTTAACGACTCAGTTAAAATGTATATACATGTAGTGTTTTAATATGTATTTATACACTTTTGAAAGACTTCAATACACTTATCAAAATACTTCTACTTAACAAAAATGCTTACAATTACATCCTCGTTCAGTTTCATCAACAATTCTACTCGTATGCACCAGTATTCGTACTCGTAAAATACACAGCTTTTAGATGTATGTACTATTGGTATATACACTCCAATGATCAGCTCTTAGCAGCCCATGTGAGTCACCTAACACATGTGGGAACCATCATTTGGCAACTAGCATGAAATATCTCATAAAATTACAAAAATATGAGTAATCATTCATGACTTATTTACATGAAAACAAAATTACATATCCTTTATATCTAATCCATACACCAACGACCAAAAACACCTACAAACACTTTCATTCTTCAATTTTCTTCATCTAATTGATCTCTCTCAAGTTCTATCTTCAAGTTCTAAGTGTTCTTCATAAATTCCAAAAGTTCTAGTTTCATAAAATCAAGAATACTTTCAAGTTTGCTAGCTCACTTCCAATCTTGTAAGGTGATCATCCAACCTCAAGAAATCTTTGTTTCTTATAGTAGGTTATCATTCTAATACAAGGAAATAATCATATTCAAACTTTGGTTCAATTTCTATAACTATAACAATCTTATTTCAAGTGATGATCTTACTTGAACTTGTTTTCGTGTCATGATTCTGCTTCAAGAACTTCGAGCCATTCAAGGATCCGTTGAAGCTAGATCCATTTTTCTCTTTTCCAGTAGGTTTATCCAAGGAACTTAAGGTAGTAATGATGTTCATAACATCATTCGATTCATACATATAAAGCTATCTTATTCGAAGGTTTAAACTTGTAATCACTAGAACATAGTTTAGTTAATTCTAAACTTGTTCGCAAACAAAAGTTAATCCTTCTAACTTGACTTTTAAAATCAACTAAACACATGTTCTATATCTATATGATATGCTAACTTAATGATTTAAAACCTGGAAACACGAAAAATACCGTAAAACCGGATTTACGCCGTCGTAGTAACACCGCGGGCTGTTTTGGGTTAGTTAATTAAAAACTATGATAAACTTTGATTTAAAAGTTGTTATTCTGAGAAAATTATTTTTATTATGAACATGAAACTATATCTAAAAATTATGGTTAAACTCAAAGTGAAAGTATGTTTTCTAAAATGGTCATCTAGACGTCGTTCTTTCGACTGAAATGACTACCTTTACAAAAACGATTTGTAACTTATTTTTCCGACTATAAACCTATACTTTTTCTGTTTAGATTCATAAAATAGAGTTCAATATGAAACCATAGCAATTTGATTCACTCAAAACGGATTTAAAATGAAGAAGTTATGGGTAAAACAAGATTGGATAATTTTTCTCATTTTAGCTACGTGAAAATTGGTAACAAATCTATTCCAACCATAACTTAATCAACTTGTATTATATATTATGTAATCTTGAGATACCATAGACACGTATACAATGTTTCGACCTATCATGTCGACACATCTATATATATTTCGGAACAACCATAGACACTCTATATGTGAATGTTGGAGTTAGCTATACAGGATTGAGGTTGATTCCAAAATATATATAGTTTGAGTTGTGATCAATACTGAGATACGTATACACTTGGTCGTGGATTGATTCAAGATAATATTTATCGATTTATTTCTGTACATCTAACTGTGGAAAACTAGTTGTAGGTTACTAACGAGGACAGCTGACTTAATAAACTTAAAACATCAAAATATATTAAAAGTGTTGTAAATATATTTTGAACATACTTTGATATATATGTATATATTGTTATAGGTTCGTGAATCAACCAGTGGCTAAGTCTTACTTCCCGACGAAGTAAAAATCTGTGAAAGTGAGTTATAGTCCCACTTTTAAAATC
Organism: Rutidosis leptorrhynchoides; assembly: GCF_046630445.1. Taxonomy (NCBI): domain Eukaryota; kingdom Viridiplantae; phylum Streptophyta; class Magnoliopsida; order Asterales; family Asteraceae; genus Rutidosis; species Rutidosis leptorrhynchoides. Next base: position 62,523,566 of record NC_092334.1, read on the forward strand.
TAATATTTTTGGGATGAGAATACATGCAGGTTTTATAAATGATTTACAAAATAGACACAAGTACGTGAAACTACATTCTATGGTTGATTTATCGAAATCGAATATGCCCCTTTTTATTAAGTCTGGTAATCTAAGAATTAGGGAACAGACACCCTAATTGACGCGAATCCTAAAGATAGATCTATTGGGCCTAACAAACCCCATCCAAAGTACCAGATGCTTTAGTACTTCGAAATTTATATCATATCCGAAGGGTGTCCCGGAATGATGGGGATATTCTTATATATGCATCTTGTTAATGTCGGTTACCAGGTGTTCACCATATGAATGATTTTTATCTCTATGTATGGGATGTGTATTGAAATATGAAATCTTGTGGTCTATTATTATGATTTGATATATATAGGTTAAACCTATAACTCACCAACATTTTTGTTGACGTTTTAAGCATGTTTATTCTCAGGTGATTATTAAGAGCTTCCGCTGTCGCATAATTAAATAAGGACAAGATTTGGAGTCCATGCTTGTATGATATTGTGTAAAAACAGCATTCAAGAAACTTATTTTGTTGTAACATATTTGTATTGTAAACCATTATGTAATGGTCGTGTGTAAACAGGATATTTTAGATTATCATTATTTGATAATCTACGTAAAGCTTTTTAAACCTTTATTGATGAAATAAAGGTTATGGTTTGTTTTAAAATGAATGCAGTCTTTGAAAAACGTCTCATATAGAGGTCAAAACCTCGCAACGAAATCAATTAATATGGAACGTTTTTAATCAATAAGAACGGGACATTTCATGTCAGTCACAAGGAAAGAAGAGAGAAGTTCAATCATCATCATTCCTTATTTAACTCCTTCGGTAGCAGTTGGTTCGAAGAGAGAAAAAGAAATATCACAGTAAAATTTACTTCGTTTGTTTGTACAGGAAACAGAAAAATATACAAATATAGGTGGCAGTTTTTGTGGGTTCATAGCATCGAAGAGAAAAATAATAATAAAGGCAGCAGCGATTTGTAGTTTGAATAAAGTGGTGTGATGGTTATCGTAAAAAAAAATGGTGAGGGTTTTTCCTAGATCACGAGAGAGAGATAAGGAGAGATGGTGATACTCCGATATCAAGTAATGGTGATGGTTGTAATATCATGGTGTGGTAGGGTGGCCGTTTATGGTGATTTTTAAATAAGAAGAGAGAGAGAGAGTAGAGTGATGAAGGTGGTTGTATATCACGATGGAGAGGAGAGTTTGAGAGAGTGATACTGAGTGGCGATTGTGGTAATGGTTCAACAAGAGTGGTGGTGTGTTCAAGTGATGGTGGTGGCCGAGTGGTCATGGTAAAAGGTGGTGGTGTTGGCGACACAAGTCCACGAACAAGTCCTGGTGTTTCGAAAAGGAAACAGGATTAAGAGAGAAGAAAGGAAGATAATGGTAATGGAGAATGATTCGTTTAACTCCTGAGGTGATTAATTATATCATGTACGAATCTGTCAACTTCTCTTTAATCAGACAACAAGGACAAGAGGAAGATTAAATAATTAAAGTTTGAATACGATTGCTAACAAATTTTGGATTATGTCTGTGATTGATTCTTGATTAGTACGATCTATTAGGCAGAAAACAAATTTCCTACAGCATTGAAAACGATTTGAAACAGAATACGCTGCTTTCTGTGTATATGTATATACAGTTTTTATATGTTCATTTATATCTGTACATGTAATTGTATGAATATATATATGTATTTTGGGGATGTATTTCGTATAATATATATATATATATATATATATATATACATATATATATATATATACATATATATATATATATACATATATATATATATATATACATATATATATATATATATATATATATATATATATATATATATATATATATATATATATATATATATGTCAGTGTGTGTATCTGCATTTATATATCGTATATGTATATATATGTTTTTATGCATATCTGATTTTCATTTATATATATATATATATATATATATATATATATATATATATATATATATATATATATATATATATATATATATATTTGTTTATGTGTATATATAATTTAAATCTAGTTAATATTAATAGTTTTCATTGTATTAATTATAATAATATTATTTACATTTATATTAATACAAATATTAAATACAATAAATGATAATAACAAGGTAATTATAATTTTATCATTATTAAATATAATAGATTATATATTTCAAATAAATAAAAAAAATTATAATTACTAATTTTAATAACACTGATATAATAATACTAATTATATTAATACTAATATTATTAATAATAACCATAATATTAATAATAATACTATATCAGTTTATATATATCAAATTCGTATCTAAAGATTATATATTTAAATAACACTAGTCTTGATATTAATGTTGAAAGTAATAACAGTATTATTATAATAATTATATTTTTACTTATAATTACATTTAATAACTATTGCAATGTAATATTTCTTAAATATAATCATATATATATAGATATTAATATTATATATATTTATATGTGTATTTACTTCTATATTTATATATATCTACATAATTATTTACACAGTTGTTCATGAACCGTCGGCCACAGTCTGAGGTAAAATGACTTCATGAAAATAGTTCACAAGTTTTGAGACTCAACAGTACAGACTTTGCTTATTGTGTCAAAATCATATAAAGATCAAAGTTTAAATTTGGTCGGAAATTCCCGGGTCATCACAGCTACTGTTTGTTGAGTATAGTACTGAATGACGCATCACCTGCGTGTGGATTTACTATACTGGAGATTCAGTAGTAAGGACTTTCGGTAGATGCTAGACTGATCAGCTAGTGGTCGTGTGCTCGTACAAGCCGCCGAGTCTCTAGTTGGAGTATAGTTGCTAGTTGATAGTTGCCAGATGATTAGTTGTTAGTTGACGGTTTCCTGTTATGGATTGTTGTAGTTGCTGTAGTTGTACAAGTTGGTACTGTATGCTAGATCTGTTAGATCATTCCATTCACTTAGCCTCGTGCTAACCCCCCTCACCTCCTCCCTTGCAGGTTTTGGATATTAGTGCTGGTAGGGACGGGCGTCGGGTTGACGATATGTTTGACAAGACGAACTCTGATGTCTTAACTTTTATAAATGTGTAACTAGTTGTTTAACGTAACACCGGTGGTTTGTAATAAGCAACTAGCTAATGATTTGTGATAATCATGTTTGTAATTAACTAAGGGTATTTATGTGAATTAAGACTTCCGCTGTGATTTAAAAAAAAATCAGGGTGTTACAACTTAGTATCAGAGCATAGGTTTGGCCGCATATACATTGTGTTGAATGTCATGTTCCCAAACCTTGTGTTGTGTCAAACATATATGAGGGGACGGGTTAAGTGAATGTAGGGATTACATGTGTTAGTTGATATGTACTAACCTGTTTTCCACTAAGAGTTTGTGTGAGATGTTGTGATAGTGCAGATATGGCAGATAATACAGGAAACGCAACTGGTCCGTCAGCCCCCGGAACATTCAGAGCCCCAGATGAAGACGGATATGTGTCAGAAGAGGATCTGCAGAAGCAAATTTTATATTTGCAAAGTAAGTTAAAGGAAGCACGTGATCGAATAAGGGAATTAGAACAACGTCAGGTAACCGTGAATCCAAGTGGTAGTGTACCGAATCAGACGATTAGTGGGTATCCGGTGCAGTCAAATAATTATCAGCAAATTGGAAGTGCTTTCCAACAACAGCAATGGTTACCACCTCAATATCAGTTTCCTTAACAGTATCAGATGCCACCTCAGTTTAATCAACAGTTCCCAAATCAGATGTGGGGTCCGTATCAGACGCTGATGTTTCAACAACTAAAGAAATATACCTTCAAACATTTTCTGATTTGTAATCCACCAGAGTACTCGGGAAGTTCTAACCCAACGGTAACCCTTAACTATTTAAGAGAGATAGAAAAGGTTTTTGAGGCATGTCAGTGCGAACCAGAATTACAGGTTATTTATGCTAGTCGAATGTTGAAAAATAGGGCAATGGTTTGGTGGGATACGGTTATTTCTAGTATATCGAAAGAGCAAGTGAACATGATTACTTGGGAACAATTTTATAGTAAAGTTTGTGAGCAGTATTGTTCGTCTTATGACCTCAATCGAATTAAGACGGAATTTCTGGAAATGAAAATGACACCTCAGATGATGATAGATGAGGTGATTGAGCAGTATATGGATAAATTAAGGTTTGTGCAACAGTGGGTTCCAGATGAGCAATCCAGAATTCAGCACTTTGTTAACATAATTTTACCATAGTACAGAACAATGGTTAGGATGGCGACAACGTTATCGCAAGCGTTTGTTATGGCCAAGATGGTAGAGGATGATGTCAGAGCAGCAAGGAATAGAATAGTAGGTTATGAGATGTCACAACAAGATCAAGCGATGAGTCATTCGGACTCTAGGTCAAAGAAGTCTGTTAAGTTGAAACATAAGAGTGGGTCAGAACAGAGTGGGTCAGCATCAAGTCAGAATTCTTGGTGTTATAGTTGCAGATCATCTCATAGTGGTCCTTGTTCAGATTCAACCAAAATATGTTTGAGATGTGGTATTGTGGGACACGAGATTCGGATGTGTTCGTTCCAAGAGGATGTATGTTGGAGATGTCATCAAGTGGGGCATAGGTCAGCTCAGTGTCCGTATGTAAGAGGATCAAGTTCTGGGGCGGGGCCAGGAGCGCAGTCGGGATCAGTAGGTGGATCTTCTGGTTCTCCAGTTGGGCAGAAAAGAAAGAATCCACCTACGGAAACAGCAAGAGCTTATCAGATGGTTGCAGATGCAGATGTTGAATATGATGTGAATACAGGTATGCTTTAAAATCCTCGTATTGTTTAGTTATATACATGTATATGATTGGGTGTATATATATGGGTGGTAGATTAGTAGATGTTGATAGTAGTGTAAGATTTATTTTGTTGCATTATGTTGTTTATGTTTTGGTTGCGACCCTTCTGTGCCATGTGGGGTAAGGGTGACCCTTAGGTTGACTTTTTGGGATTGAGAACCGTGACTTGGATAGAGATGCGTTGAGTATGTTTGTGTAGTGGACTTTTGGACGACATGAAGTTGTTGGATAGTGGCATGAGTATGATTGTTATAACTGTATTTCCTAAGCTTGTTGGAAGTATGATCTGGTTGATAGATTATATTTGGATGATTGATAGACAAGGTTTGAGTAACTATGATTGGACAGATGTTGTGATTGATTAGTCATAAAGTAGTTAAATTAATTACCGATGTTTATTGAGGAAATTGATTGGACATAAGTTAGTGAATGAGACAAGTAGAATTTTTCCGTTACGAGCAACTCAGAATAAAGGTATGATTTAGGATAATATGCTTGTGTCTGGCCAACAGAAGTATATTGTGATAAATCATACGGAATTTCTGGGAAGCTGAAGGAAAATTAGGCGGCCTGTGCTATATTGGATTGTGATGTGACTGGATATGAGACGAATAACCTGTGAAGTTCTGTTGACTTACGAGACAATTTCGTGGACCTAGGTATAGATTTTAGCATGATGACTAATTCTATTGCCTAAGCTTTGGATAATTGGAAAAAGTGGATTGTATAAAGAGTTGAATTAGATGACAGATCGTGAAATTTATGATACGGAATGGCGAAGAAATACGAATTTGACTCTGATTATTTGACTTGATGGTGTAATTTGTGGGCTTAAGTGGATTAACGGACATTGATCGACGAAGATTGTGACAAGTTATTTGGTATCGGGAGTGTATTGACGTCAGGAATCTCATTTCCCTATGCAATTGTGGTGGATATTGTCGGTATCGGGGATAAGATCGATAAAGTTAACCGTGTGTTTTGGTGGTGCGAGTAACAATTTTTGGGTTTGTTGACCATAGTTGACCCGATTCCGAGGACGGAATCTCTTTTAAGGAGGGTAGATTTGTAACACTCGCGTTTTGGGCCTAGATGAAATGACCATTGTACCCTGGGGTATGGCGTAATTAGTGATTTTTATAATTATATGTTTATAATTATTTGGTTGTTTAGTTGAGACCAGTTTGTGACAAGGGTCACAGAACAGGTTGGTTTATTTAATTTGGACTCCGTTAGGACCGCCTAAGGAGATACGAAAGGTTATCAGATAAGATAACTGGTAAATACCCTTGTGATATGGGGTATGAGTTTATAACCCATTTATATGTATGTTTCTGGAGGTTTCTTCTCATTTCCCAAAATAAGAAAAAAAACTTGCTCGTACCAAACTTCATCTCCTACACAAACCCTAGTTTAATTCAAGATTAGAAATTGGATCAAGTAGCATAAGTGACTAATTTCTTGTATCCTTGTGATCATCTAATCAGGTTTGTTTACTTGCTTCCTTGCTTTGATTCTTGATTAAATGGGTTTTGTGTTCTTGAATAAAAAGTGTGATTTTAAGCTTGAATCTTCATGTTTGGTGTTTGTTATGCTTAATTGATGTCACAAATAGGTTGTATATTGATAAGGCTAAAAAGGAACATATATATCATAGCAATATCCCTCCTAAATAATAGGTTTTCATATGTAATTGTATTATATTTTCATTGTAATTGTTTAAATAAATAAGTGCGAAGACAAAAGGCGAAAACGAAGATTTGAAGACGCAAACGTCCAAAAAGCTCAAATGTACAAGATACAATCCAAGTGGTTCAAATTATTGATGAGAAACGTCTAAAAATGACAAGAGTACAAGTTACAAAACGCAAAGTACAAGATATTAAATTGTACGCAAGGACGTTCGAAAATTCGGAACCGAGACATGAACCAACTTTCAACGCTCGACGCAACGGAGCTAAAATTACAACTTAACTATGCTCAAGAATATAATATAATATTTAAATAATTCATAATAAGAATAATAATAAATAATAAAAGGTTGTTAATTGAGCATAGTTAAGGGGTCATAAGTGAAAATTTCAAATCACCAATTGTCTATAAAATGAAATTCACGGTGTAATGAAAAGAACACCTTTCTTCATATTTCTTTCTCTCTTCTGTAATATGTAATATATATTTATATTATAATGTTAATATAAGTTAATTTTAATAATAAAGTTATGGTTTAGTTGGGTTATTGTAAGAAATGTTTTACGGGTTTTAAGTCGAAATTCTGTCCGTGCAACGCTACGCGATTAATCACCACTGTAAGCTATGTTCTTCCTTTTTAATTTAATGTCTCGTAACTAAGTTATTATTATGCTTATTTGAGCCGAAGTAATCGTGATGTTAGGCTAAAATATTAAGATGGGGTTATTGAACTTTGGACCATAATTAAGGTTTGGGCAAAAGACCGACACTTGTGGAAATTGGACTATTGACTATTAATAGATGGGGGGTATTGTCTAATTGAGTGACAACTCATTGGAGTCTGTCGAACCTATCTTCAAATTAATTAACCTAATAATTAATAATGATTATGGTTGTCCTATTTAGTGACGTTCATATGGAATCTGTTATAATCATTTAATTAATCAATTGGGTTGGGTAATTGATTATTCATCCTGATCAAGTGGATGAATTAATATTCATAAACTAATTAAAACAGGGGTGGATTACATACAGTGATAACTGGTGTAATTGTTGACAGAAGTGATAACTGCGTCACAGTTTAAATCCTTAATCAGTTGGAATATTTGACTTCAGGTATAAGGGTAATTTGACGAGGATACTCGCACTTTATATTTATGACCGATGGACTATTATGGACAAAAACCAGATAGACGTATCAAATAAACCAGGACAAAGGACAATTAACCCATGGTAATAAATTAAAATCAACACGTCAAACATCATAATTACGGAAGTTTAAATAAGCATAATTCTTTTATTGTATTTCTCATCGTATCTTTATTTACTGTCATTTTATTACTCGCAATTTTATTTACTGCCATTTTATTTATTGTCATTATTTTACGCACTTTAATTATCGTCATTTATCTTTGCGCTTAAAATATAGAATCGACAAACCGGTCATTAAACGGTAAAACCCCCCTTTTATAATAATATTACTACTTATATAATTATATATATTTTGTATAAATATAGTTGTTAAAAATATAGTAAGTATCACCAGCTCTCTGTGGAATGAACCGGACTTACTAAAAACTACACTACTCTACGATTAGGTACACTGCCTATAGTGTTGTAGCAAGGTTTAGGTATATCCCACTCTATAAATAAATAAATAAATAACTTGTGTAATTTGTAACGTATTTTGTATTAAAAATAATAGTATATTTCGTACCCTCACGACACAACACCATATATATGTTTAGTAGCTTCCATGTGCTTAAAATTTGATCAAAATCGCTCAAAAATCGAGTTTTGGGCGAAAAATGTTCGAAATCATCGAACTTGTTCGAAACCAGTTGCTACAGTATTTGCTACAGTGTCACTATTTGCTACAGTACCGAGTTGCTACAGTGTCACTATTTGCTACAGTGCCCCCCGAGTTGCTACAGCGTCACTATTTACTACAGTACCGTGTTACTACATTGTCACTATTTGCTACAATACCCGAGCTGCTACAGTGCCACTATTTGCTTACAAAATTATTGATAACACTGCTTCCCACTCACATGAGTGGCACCAAGAAAAAGATATCATTAGACAATCTAAAGCAGCTAGAGCCGATTCTAGCCATAACTTTGATTCTGTTTCTGCAAAAATAGATGCTTTCGAGAGACGAATGGAAAAGATGACTAAAGACATTCACGCAATACGAATCAGTTGTGAGCAATGCGGTGGACCACACTTAACGAAAGATTGTAATGTTGAACAAACGATGGAACAACGTGAGAATGTTTCCTACATGAACCAAAGGTCGGGAAATAATTATCAACCGCCAAGGCTAAACTTCAATCGAAATCAAAACATTCTTTACAATCCAAATGGAACCAACAATAACTCGTACAACCAACAAGGTACGAATAACCAACCAACTCAAAACAACACTTTCAATCAACAAAGACCTGGCTTATATAAACCACCACAACAAACCGACAAGAAGAAGTCAAATCTGGAAGAAGTGGTATTTAAGCTAGTTGAATCTCAAACACAATTTATTGAAACTCAAACCCAAACGAATGAGAGGTTTGATCAGTCATTTAGAACTCAACAAGCTTCCATTTTGAATCTAGAAAAACAAGTAGGTACTCTTGTTAGATTGATGAGTGAAAGGGAACAAGGAAAGCTACCGAGTAATAATGAAGTAAATCCTCGGAATGAAAATGTTAACATGATATCAACAAATTCTGAAAAACCAATACCAGAAGATGGGAAAGTTTTAGATGTAAGTAACAATGAAGAAGTTACAACACCACCACCACCCGAGTATGTAAAGCCAGTGGTGGCACCATACAAAACACCCATCCCGTTTTCAAGAAAAGGAGTTGAGTATGAGCAAGTGATAGGTAATAAAGTTTGTGATACCTCTGGAAAGAAGAAGAAGAAGAAGAAGAAGAAAGTGCAAGAAATAAAAACCGTAGAAGTAAACCCGGTGAAGACAGTTCCACCAAAACCTCTACCTAGGATAGGTGATCCAGGTGAATTTATTATTCCTTGTCTACTTAGTGATTGTGTCATGTATGATGCACTAGCAGATTTAGGTGCGAGTGTAAGTATTATGCCTCTTTCATTATATAAGAGATTAGGTGTATGTGAGTTAAGTCCAACGGATATGAGTGTTCGACTCCTTGATCAAACCATTAAGCACCCAGTTGGAATTGCTGACAACCTACCCGTTCAAGTAGGTAATTTAACCTTTCTAGTCGAATTCATTGTCATTGACATAGAAGAGGACTCAAACGTTCCTCTAATTTTAGGTCGACCATTCTTAGCATCCACCGGGGCGTTATTTGATGTAAGAAAGGGTAGAATGACACTTAGTAATGATGAGAAATCGATCACCTTTATGATTCGAAAGTCTAAATCTCCACCAACCAAAACCGTTGAACCAGCGGAAACGATTGGTAAGAACCATGTTGTTTTACCAACTCCAACGGTAGTGCTTAACAATAATAAAACGCCTAAGTGTGGGGAAAATGAAGTAACACCTAATGATGACCTGATAACAAAGAACCCCGTTGTTGATACGAAATTAAATGATCCCGTTATTAATATTTCAATGAAGAAACTTATTAAATGGATTCGCGATGCTAGAACCAAGGGGAACTCTAAGTTATGTAACCGGTTAGTATCCAATCTATCACCTAAAGAAAAGGCGAAACTAGTTGAAATTGTGGATATTACACAGGAATCTGACCAATGGCTTAAAATAAAGTCATAGATATGCAAGTTGATTATGGTCCAAGAGAAATTGACGATGAAGTTATTCACAATTTCGACACCACAGCTACCTAAGTTTGGGGAGATTCAAGTGTTCTAAAAAGAAAATTCTCTCTAGAGTTAGTTGTTCTGTTCTCGTGTAGTTCCGAGAATGGAATCCGATTGGTTTTTTCCGCTAGCAGACACTAAAGAACTAGTTTTCTCCCCCCATTCTGATTTTTTTTTTATTTTGTAGGTTTTATATGAAATTAATATGCTTTTTAAATTTAAGTTTTGTGTGAATTTAAAAACAAAATTTACTTTATTTCATTAAGTAAAAAAATGATTTCTAAAATTCGTCGTGAGTTGAAGATTAGGTAGTTGAACCGAAATTACTTTAACCGAGGGCGGGACGAGAAATTTTGTTATCATTATTTTTAATTTAATTGATTTAAAGTATGCCAAAAAAAATATTAGATTTTATAAATTTTTGAACGTGGGGTAATATACCTAACTTCAAAATTATGTATGTTTGTATTTTATGTTATATACAAAACAGGGTAAAACAACGCACTTTCAAAGACTGTCATTAAGTTCAGAAAAAAGTACTAATTTTGACGACAAGAAACAAAATATCAAATGTGAAATAACAACAATATGTTTGCAAACTCGGTATTTTTAATCATTTTTCTACACTAATCACCCTCATGAATTTAAATTTTTACTGATTTCTTGCAAATGAGGGCATTGCAAGATCTCAAGTGTGGGGAAGGGTTATAAATTCTTTCGGGTTTACACTTATTTTAATTGCCAAATTTTGTGAAAATTTGAAAAAATTTCAACTAAATGAATTCAAAATCATGTTTATACATATTTATGAACGATAAAACTAGGTGTTAATGCCGAAATTATTGTTACCTCGAGGACATAAATTGAGAAACAACCCAAAATGCTTGAATTCATTTAAAATGGGATAGAAGAGAATAAAAAGGCAAAGAAAAGAATAAATAAAAGCTAAGTGTGGGGAGAATGTACCAAGTTATTCAATTAAAAACTATCTATCACATTTTTGTATAAGAATTATTGCAGGTACTTTTGCTTTGGACGATACTAATCAGTTTTACCCGATTTACTGTAATATATTTTAAAGAAAGATGGATTTACATGATGAATCAATTCCATCATTAAAAGGAAGTAAAGTCTTCCGAAAAAGACACGCGCTTCTTGATTTAGGTCAAAAAGTTGTCGTCCAGACCAGCTGTAGGTTGATGAAAAATCTAGAAAAGTCATCTCTAAAATCAGCAGGAAATTCACGGACCTCAGCATCAAACAGGGTCGCCAAGTGGTCAGATTTATCCTAACCATGAGAAGGATTTATCTCGTACAATGGGGGGGCACCGTGCAAATTAGCTTGATAAGACTAATGAATCAGATCCCCAGAAAGGATAATCTCCTTAAAGATTAAAAATCAGCTTTTAAGACTGATATTACTCAATCTTTGAGATTGACCTTAAAGATTGAGAATTCAAACTCATGGAATTCGATGATATCTAAACTCGAGCTTGAACGAGAAAATATTTTGATCAAAATACAAACCGATTTGTTTTCTGAAAACCTATTTTCAATGCGTTCATTACCATTGAACGTAAAATCCTGAGAATTCATTGGAATTCATTAGGTCACCTGAACCAAATCGGGTGTCAACCGTAAGAACGGTGGTTGCATAGCATGGTCGGAGACAGGACCTTGTGCCAAACCGACAAATTATAAGGGTGAGCTTTACTATTGCTCCTACAAAGGATAGTAAAAGCATCCGACACGTTTTTGGACCATAATTAAAAGCATGTCACGGGACATTGCCTTAACAGTTTCTTGTTCATCGCTTTCCTTTACAACCGGACGGTAGTTTGCCGAAAGGTAATATACGGGACAAGTAAACTGGACGTGTTGCTTTCCTAATACAAGGTTAGCAAGTGGGTAACACAAAACCACAAGTGTTGAGCTAAAATTTTTAAATCTGAAGCCCACACAACCCACAAAAATATTTTGCAAACACCGGTGAAGGGTTATTCCGGAAAACTTGTCTAGGGTAAAAGCTAGATTGAATTTTTAAAAGATCAAATGTTTTCATAAAGATCCAATTTCCTAACGGATCTAAATTTTCATAGTCATGTGAAACTGTAAACTGTCTTTCAAATGTGCACTTTGCTTTGGAAACCGAAAGTAAATCGGCTATTTGATTGCAAGTGTCGTTGACCTAAACCCGAGGCAACTGTGGATGACACACCCACCTTTAACCATGGTTCTATCGTTACTATCATTGTTTATACCACCATATCAAAATCACTGATGTACAAAGTGTGATGAATAAAAAAGTGATTCATGTATGTTTTTATTTCAAGTTATGTATTGCTTGAGGACAAGCAACGCTCAAGTGTGGGGATATTTGATAAGGCTAAAAAGGAACATATATTTCATAGCAATATCCCTCCTAAATAATAGGTTTTCATATGTAATTGTATTATATTTTCATTGTAATTGTTTAAATAAATAAGTGCGAAGACAAAAGGCGAAAACGAAGATTTGAAGACGCAAACGTCCAAAAAGCTCAAATGTACAAGATACAATCCAAGTGGTTCAAATTATTGATGAGAAACGTCTAAAAATGACAAGAGTACAAGTTACAAAACGCAAAGTACAAGATATTAAATTGTACGCAAGGACGTTCGAAAATTCGGAACCGAGACATGAACCAACTTTCAACGCTCGACGCAACGGAGCTAAAATTACAAGTTAACTATGCTCAAGAATATAATATAATATTTAAATAATTCATAATAAGAATAATAATAAATAATAAAAAGTTGTTAATTGAGCATAGTTAAGGGGTCATAAGTGAAAATTTCAAATCACCAATTGTCTATAAAATGAAATTCACGGTGTAATGAAAAGAACACCTTTCTTCATATTTCTTTCTCTCTTCTGTAATATGTAATATATATTTATATTATAATTTTAATATAAGTTAATTTTAATAATAAAGTTATGGTTTAGTTGGGTTATTGTAAGAAATGTTTTACGGGTTTTAAGTCGAAATTCTGTCCGTGCAACGCTACGCGATTAATCACCACTGTAAGCTATGTTCTTCCTTTTTAATTTAATGTCTCGTAACTAAGTTATTATTATGCTTATTTGAGCCGAAGTAATCGTGATGTTAGGCTAAAATATTAAGATGGGGTTATTGAACTTTGGACCATAATTAAGGTTTGGGCAAAAGACCGACACTTGTGGAAATTGGACTATTGACTATTAATAGATGGGGGGTATTGTCTAATTGAGTGACAACTCATTGGAGTCTGTCGAACCTATCTTCAAATTAATTAACCTAATAATTAAAAATGATTATGGTTGTCCTATTTAGTGACGTTCATATGGAATCTGTTATAATCATTTAATTAATCAATTGGGTTGGGTAATTGATTATTCATTCTGATCAAGTGGATGAATTAATATTCATAAACTAATTAAAACAGGGGTGGATTACATACAGTGATAACTGGTGTAATTGTTGACAGAAGTGATAACTGCGTCACAGTTTAAATCCATAATCAGTTGGAATATTTGACTTCGGGTATAAGGGTAATTTGACGAGGATACTCGCACTTTATATTTATGACCGATGGACTATTATGGACAAAAACCAGATAGACGTATCAAATAAACCAGGACAAAGGACAATTAACCCATGGTAATAAATTAAAATCAACACGTCAAACATCATGATTACGGAAGTTTAAATAAGCATAATTCTTTTATTGTATTTCTCATCGTATCTTTATTTACTATCATTTTATTACTCGCAATTTTATTTACTGTCATTTTATTTATTGTCATTATTTTACGCACTTTAATTATCGTCATTTATCTTTGCGCTTAAAATATAGAATCGACAAACCGGTCATTAAACGGTAAAACCCCCCTTTTATAATAATATTACTACTTATATAATTATATATATTTTGTATAAATATGTCATAACCCGTCCTTAACCATAAGAACGTGTTAAATAACGTATGATTTCATTGCGAGGTATTGACCTCTATATGCGACATTTTTAAAAGAAAAACTGCATATATTATACATTACAAACCATGATTCTTATTTTTGTTACAAGCTTTGGACAACATAAAAATGATTATCGTTTAGCGATAATCTTCGACTTACAAACTTTACATATAATGATAACAACACGGTTTCTAGCATATTTTACAACACAGATCCTCGGGTTGCAGTTTTATTTTTGACACAAATATGCGTACGCAAGATCCTGCTCAAATTCAACATTATGCAGCGGAAGCTTTAGTAATCACCTGAGAATAGACATGTTTTAAAAGGTCAACATAAAGTTGGTGAGATATAGGTTTAGTGCCGGCAGCAATATATATATATATAGACCACAAGATTTCGTATATAAACAGTTTAATAAAAATATTCTAAGTGGTTGAGCACTTGGTAACCATACTTAACATTTAATCACGTCGCATATTCCCTTTATTATGAAATCTTACTACACCGTACCAAGTGTAGTCACGAAACGAAGTACTGTGCAACCGTTGAATACTGGTCGTCCAGTCCGGTTGGGGTTGTCAGGCCCGATAGATCTATCAACAGGATTCGCGTTTACAATACCGCTGTAAATAACAGTTACCAAGCTACCGGGAAGTATGCCAGTGGTACAACTCAACGTAGAATATATTTTTCAGTTACTTATGTCCATAACGTAAAACATAAAATACATGTATTCTCATCCCGAAATATTTAGAGTTTAAAAGTGGGACTATATACTCACTGTTGTCTTGAAGATATATATATAATTTGACTTGGTCTCCGGTTGATATCACGAACCTATCCATATATAATATATCAATACCTTTTCTTTTTAAACAAACGTCACATATATATACTTGTTATACTTTTAATACTTTGAATAATTCCTTAGTCCGTAGTTAGCAGTTCGTTGTTAGTAATTCAATTTTAATGGTTCATTTTTAGATGTTTAATATACCCGCAATGAAATAAATAAAACCCCCTAACGAAATAAATAAAACCCCATCGTATATGTATTGGTCGAGATTAATCTTGACCCACGGTACCGGTGTTGTCAAATGACGTGTTGCGTACATAAAGTACCGGTGTTGTCAAATGACGTGTTGCGTACAAACATGGGATCTTATGATTAATCTTCTCGTGTTGTTTGCGGGTGATCCTGAACCATATAAAATTGAATTATAAGTACATATATATAAAATATCATGTTATCTTAGAAATATGTGATTTTATTTAATTTTTCCCAATTAATCCCGAAGTTAAACAAGTCTTAGATATCCGATCTCGTTTTGGTCATAGTTTCTTCGTTACAACTCCGTTTTCGTTGATTCAACTTGTCACTTCCTTGGATCGAGTCCCTCTTTAAGACTATGAACTGTAAATACCTTAGTTTGTATTCGAAATCACAGGTCATAGGTCAAACTTTAGTGAAACTTATGAAGTTAATCATTTTCCATCATGTAAACAACCTTAAATGATTATTTTTCTAAAAATACTTATACTTTGAGTTAAATCATGAAATTTTTATGTGTTATCATATTCATAGTAAAAATCATTTTTCCAGAAAATAAACCTCCAATTCAAAGTTTAAGATGGTTTTAATTATCTAACCCAAAACAGCCCCCGGTTGCACTCCGACGTCGTAAATTCAGTTTTTAAGGTGTTCTTTGAAAAACCAAGTTATACCTTGTTAAATTAGCATATATTTATGATATATTACAGGTCTTGAAGTATTTTAAAAGTTAAGTTAGAAGGATCTATTTAGTTTGCAAACAAGTTTGAAAACATTCAAACTATGTTCTTGTTGTTAAAATTTTATACCACAAAATAAGATAGCTATATATATATGAATCGAATAAGGTTATGAACATAGATTCTACCTCAAGTTCCTTGGACAAGGTTGCTGTAAAAGAGGAGTAAAAAGCTAGAACCAAAAGGGTGATGGAATTGGATGAAAGATTGGAAGTAAGTTTGTGTTCTTGGAAGGATTTCTTGAAGTGTTTTTGTATGGTTTTCTTATGGTGATTAAGTAAGGTTTTTGAAGCTAAATGATGGGGAAAATGCTTGGAGATGATCAAGTATGAAGTTAAGAGTATTTTGAGAGAGAAATGGAAGTGTAAGTATGAGAAAATGGGGTGAAGAAATGGTGTGCATGCATAAAAACGTTTTTAGGTTATAAAGGAAAAAAAAGATACCTAACTTTGTTTTCTTGCTAAATAATTCATGCTACTTGACAAATGGTTGGTTCCACATGTTTCTTAATCATTTAAGGCTGCTAAGGAGCAGATTTTTATTGGTATATACCAATAGTAAATACATCTAGAAGCTGCGTATGATACGGGTACATATACTCTAGATATACGTATAGAAATCTTTGAGGAAACGGAACGAGGATTCAAATATAGCTATCTTTTGTAAATATACTTATATTGTTTTATGTATGTAAGCCCTTTAAAAGTGATAAAATACATATCTATACGATGCATGTATAAGTAATATAGGTTATAAGTATTTACGTCGAAAAACATTACGTATAGTTATCGTTTTGAAAACTTAAGTTAGTAGTTTTAAAATATACTTATAACTTATTGTTATTAATACAAAATGAGATATTAAAACATTCTTAGATCATGTTAAATATGTATATATACATATATATACACAAACGTATAATTATCATATGTTATATAGTTCGTGATATCATCGGTCAAACTAGACGGTCAAACGTTGTGTAAACTCTTTTCGGAAATATAAATCTCGACATTTTGGATTGCTTATCATGTTGGTAAGGTTTAATTTATGTAAATATTAATCTTATAAGTATAGAACGATCGAAAAAGTGCGGGTCGTTACATTACCTCCCCGTTAAATAAATTTCGTCCCGAAATTTTAAAATTGTACCTATTTTGCGTCATCGAGAAACAAGTGTGGATACTTTTGTTTCATCTGATCCTCTCATTCCCAAGTAAACTCAGGACCTCTTCGAGCATTCCAACGAACCTTAACGATCGGTATGTTGCTCTGCTTGAGCTGTTTAACTTCACGGTCCATGATTTCGATTGGTTCTTCGATGAATTGTAGTTTCTCATCGACATGGATTTCTTCAAGAGGAATGGTGAGGTCTTCCTTTGCAAGACACTTCTTAAGGTTCGAGACGTGAAAGGTATTATGTACTCCGGCGAGTTGTTGCGGTAACTCGAGTCGATAAGCTACCGGTCCAATGCGTTCGATGATCTTGAACGGGCCTACATATCTTGGGTTCAGTTTACCCCTTTTTCCAAAACGTATCACACCTTTCCAAGGTGACACCTTTAGCATAACCATGTCACCGATCTGAAACTCTAATGGTTTCCTTCGGACATCGGCGTAGCTCTTTTGGCGACTACGGGCTGTTTTCAATCTCTCCTTGATTTGTACTATCTTCTCAGTCGTTTCGTGTATGATCTCGGGACCAGTTAAATGTCGATCTCCTACTTCATTCCAACAGATAGGAGATCTACACTTCCTTCCATACAATGCTTCGAATGGTGCAGCTTTAATGCTCGCATGATAACTATTATTATACGAGAATTCTGCTAACGGAAAATACTTATCCCATCCGTTTCCAAAATCGATCACACATGCCCTGAGCATGTCTTCAAGAGTCTGAATTGTTCTTTCACTCTGCCCGTCGGTTTGCGGATGATATGCGGTGCTCATATCCAAACGAGTTCCTAGGGCCTCCTGTAGTGATTGCCAGAACTTTGAGGTAAATCTACTATCACGATCAGATATAATGGAAATAGGTATTCCATGCCTTGAAACAATTTCCTTTATATACAATCGTAATAGTTTCTCCATTCTATCCGTTTCCTTCATAGGCAAGAAATGTGCAGACTTGGTGAGACGATCAACAATCACCCAAATGGTGTCGTATCCCCAGGCAGTCTTTGGTAACTTCGTGATGAAATCCATGGTAATACCGTCCCATTTCCATTCTGGAATTTCTGGTTGTTGAAGTAACCCTGACGGCTTCTGGTGTTCTGCTTTGACTTTGGAACAAGTTAAACATTCCCCAACATATGTTGCAACGTCTGTCTTCAAATTAGGCCACCAATAATGCGTCTTAAGATCTTGGTACATCTTTCCAACTCCAGGATGTATCGAATATCTTGTCTTATGTGCCTCGTTCAATATCAACTTCCTTAATCCACCCAACTTCGGTACCCAAATACGATTTGCAAAATATCGAATTCCATCTTCCCGCATAACGAGTTGCTTCTCATACTTCTTCATTATTTCATTTCCTATATTTTCTTTAGTAAGTGCTTCTCGTTGAACTTCTTTGATTTGTGAGTTGAGATTCATGCGAATTTTTATGTTCATCGCTCGTACTCGAATTGGTTCTCGTTCCTTTCTGCTTAGAGCGTCGGCCACCACGTTCGCTTTCCCGGGATGATAACGAATTTCACAATCATAGTCATTTATTAACTCAACCCACCTACGTTGCCTCATGTTCAGCTGTTTTTGATCGAAAATATGTTGAAGGCTTTTATGATCAGTAAACACAGTGCATTTAACCCCATACAAGTAGTGTCTCCATATCTTCAATGCAAACACGACTGCTCCCAGTTCTAGATCATGCGTCGTATAATTCCGCTCGTGAATCTTTAATTGTCGGGATGCGTATGCAATAACTTTCTTCCGTTGCATAAGAACGCAACCAAAACCTTGTCGCGAAGCGTCACAATATATTTCAAAATCATCGTTCCCTTCTGGTAACGATAAAATAGGCGCCGTAGTCAACTTCTTTTTCAGTAATTGAAATGCACTCTCCTGCTCAGAAGTCCATTCATATTTCTTCCCTTTTTGCGTTAACGCTGTCAACGGCTTAGCTATTCGGGAAAAATCTTGAATAAACCTTCTATAATAACCGGCTAAACCCAAAAATTGGCGTATCTGCATTGGTGTCTTAGGAGTCTCCCATTTTTCAATGGCTTCAATTTTTGTTGGATCAACCTGAATTCCTTTGCTACTAACAACGTGGCCAAGAAATTGCACTTCTTTCAACCAGAAAGCACATTTAGAAAATTTAGCATATAGCTGTTCTTTTCTCAACAACTCTAATATCAACCTTAAATGCTGCTCATGCTCTTGCTCACTCTTGGAATAGATAAGAATATCATCAATGAAAACGATAACAAACTTATCTAAATATGGACTACAAACTCGATTCATGAGGTCCATGAATACAGCTGGCGCATTCGTCAATCCAAACGGCATGACCAAAAATTCGTAATGACCGTAGCGTGTCCGAAAAGCAGTTTTCGGTATATCTTCTTCTTTGACACGTAATTGATGATAGCCCGATCTTAGGTCAATTTTCGAGTACACACATGATCCTTGGAGTTGATCAAATAAGTCGTCAATTCTCGGTAGTGGATACCGATTCTTGATAGTTAACTTATTTAATTCACGATAATCTATACACATTCGGAAAGATCCGTCTTTCTTCTTGACGAATAAAATTGGAGCTCCCCACGGTGAAGTACTTGGTCGTATGAATCCACGATCCAGTAATTCTTTTAACTGACTCTGAAGTTCTTTTAACTCGGACGGTGCAAGTCTATATGGAGCACGGGCAACCGGTGCAGCTCCTGGTACAAGATCTATTTGAAATTCTACAGATCTAAATGGAGGTAATCCCGGCAACTCTTCCAGAAATACTTCAGGAAAATCTCTTGCCACAGGCACGTCATTGATGCACTTCTCTTTTTCTTTCTTTTCGACTTTATTAACATGTGCTAAGATAGCATAGCACCCTTTCTTCAAGCACTTTTGAGCTTTCAAATAACTAATGAGTTTTAGCTTTGATTTACCCTTCTCTCCATAAATCATTACTGGCGTTTTATCCTTACGAGGAATGCGAATTGCCTTCTTGGCGCACACAACTTCAGCTCCTATTTTGGACATCCAGTCCATGCCAATTATTACATCAAAACTTCCTAATTCTACGGGTATCAAATCAATCTTAAATGTTTCTCCGGCTAAATTTATTTTACAATCACGGCAAATTTTATCGGCTTTAATTAGTTTACCATTAGCTAACTCAATCATGTACTTAGCATCTAGAGGTAATGATGAACAATTTAATTTAGCGTGAAAGTCTCTACACACGTAACTTCTATCAGCACCAGTATCAAATATAATAGATGCGGATAAGTTATTAATGGTAAACGTACCCGTAACAAGCTCCGAGTCTTCACATGCCTCTCTAGCATTAATAACAAATGCTCTCCCACGTGCAGGTCCGATATTCTTCTCTGGATTCGGGCACTGGCTCTTATAGTGACCTTGTTTTCCACACCCAAAACAAGTAATGGTAGCCAAAGCAGTTCTATTTGCATTGGTGGCAGGAGTCTTGGTACCATTTGTATTTGTAACGAGAGCCCTACAATCTTCAGCAAGATGACCCTTTCGATTACATTTGTTGCATACCACATTACAGTAACCAGAGTGATGTTTGTGGCATCGGTTGCATAAAGGATTTTGTCCTTTATAACCAAAGCTTAAACCACTACCCGCACCTTGCGTGTTTTCTTGTTTCTTAAAAGATTGTTGTTGGTTACCTCGATCATAATTTCCATTCCACTTTCTTTTGTTACCTGATACCTTCACATCAGTATTGGATACTTTCTTATCCATGATGACCTGATCCATTAGCTCGTTTGCCATGGTTATAGCTTCATGAATTGTCTTAGGTTTCGATGCTGTAACATTTGCCTTGACCTTTTTGGGCAAACCATCTTTGTACATTTCAATCTTCCGTTCTTCGGTTGGAACTAATTCAGGACATAGCAAAACTAATTCCATGAATCGCTGATTGTAGTTGGTGATTTCAGTACCAATAACCTTCAGACTTCGTAACTCATCTTCCAACTTCCTAACCTCGTTCCTTGGACAATATTCATTGATTAACATTGTTTTGAATTCTTCCCACGGAGTATCATAAGCTACATCTCCTCCTACAGCCTTCACATAATTTTTCCACCACGTGAGTGCACTATCTTGTAAAGTGCACGATGCATACTTGGTCATGTCCTTTTCAACACAACCACTGATTTTAAACACAGTCTCCATCTTTTCTATCCACCGGGTTAAACCGATCGGTCCTTCTGTTCCACTGAATGATGAGGGCTTGCAAGCTTGAAAAGTTTTGTAAGTGCACCCCACACGAGGATTTGGGTTAACTGCAGCACCTCTTGCAGCCTCGACCCATAACATTCTGTCGTTCACTCGCTGATTGATGAGTTCCTGGATTTCTTGTTCCGTCATTCGGTTCAATCGCGCCATATTCTTCTATAAGAATGAAAAGAAAATAATTATTCACATGGAATATTATAGATGTAGTGTATATTTACAGTACATTATAGCTTATTAATAATATGAACCAGGTATTATTATAAAAGACTTTTCTTCTTATTAGCATTTTATAATTATATCTAGGGTAGTACCTACCCGTTAATGTCCATACTTAATAGCTTAGTACAGAATCAATTACTACCATCTAAATAATACTTAACCATGGAAAATTATTGCATTTCACACTTCACTATTTTACATATGCTTATCTTACATCGAACATTAAACAAACCACACTAATAATATTATACAAAACATTATATGATCCCATGGTTTAATACGGCAGCGCATCGTTTGGTCTATTTTCTAGGACGTTTAGGTTCAAAGAATCGCTTAACGCTTATCCTGGCTGCCTGCCTATATTTTGGCTGTGGGACTAAAGAACTGGATGCCGGGATAGAACGAATAGGAATAGCGGGAATAGGGGTGGTAGTGTCTAGTGGAGTTGGTGCCACATCATCCTTATTAAACTCGGGATTTGAAT
The DNA here is from genome assembly GCF_046630445.1 of Rutidosis leptorrhynchoides. Taxonomy (NCBI): domain Eukaryota; kingdom Viridiplantae; phylum Streptophyta; class Magnoliopsida; order Asterales; family Asteraceae; genus Rutidosis; species Rutidosis leptorrhynchoides. The sequence continues at coordinate 62,545,900 of NC_092334.1, forward strand.
TTTCTAATTCATTAGCCTTTCGTTTCTTTCCTAGTTCGAACTCGTCTTTTGTAATTTCCTGTATTTCTTCCTCGGGTTCACTTTCCTCCTCGGGTTCACTTTCCTCCTCGGGTTCACTTTCCGGGTTCTCTATAGTCGGTTCATCCGGAATTTGTGAGTCTTCCCCAAAGATATTATTTTCGTCATCGGATAGGTTAATGACTGGAACACCATCTGAAGATTCTGGTTCGGAGTCGCTAAACGTGATGATAAGTTTTGAGCCCGACATCTATCACACAACAACTAACCCATTAGTACTACATAATATTTACATATAAATTTTAACCAACAATGATAAGCAATGGTTTTTAAATCAAACCCGGTCAAAGTCCAGACTTACTAATGTATCCTAACGACTTATCAGTTAGACACACTAATGCAAACCTGGTTCGCTAAGACCACCGCTCTGATACCACATGTCATAACCCGTCCTTAACCATAAGAACGTGTTAAATAACATATGATTTCATTGCGAGGTATTGACCTCTATATGCGACATTTTTAAAAGAAAAACTGCATATATTATACATTACAAACCATGATTCTTATTTTTGTTACAAGCTTTGGACAACATAAAAATGATTATCGTTTAGCGATAATCTTCGACTTACAAACTTTACATATAATGATAACAACACGGTTTCTAGCATATTTTACAACACAGATCCTCGGGTATGCAGTTTTATTTTTGACACAAATATGCGTACGCAAGATCCTGCTCAAATTCAACATTATGCAGCGGAAGCTTTAGTAATCACCTGAGAATAGACATGTTTTAAAAGGTCAACATAAAGTTGGTGAGATATAGGTTTAGTGCCGGCAGCAATATATATATATAGACCACAAGATTTCGTATATAAACAGTTTAATAAAAATATTCTAAGTGGTTGAGCACTTGGTAACCATACTTAACATTTAATCACGTCGCATATTCCCTTTATTATGAAATCTTACTACACCGTACCAAGTGTAGTCACGAAACGAAGTACTGTGCAACCGTTGAATACTGGTCGTCCAGTCCGGTTGGGGTTGTCAGGCCCGATAGATCTATCAACAGGATTCGCGTTTACAATACCGCTGTAAATAACAGTTACCAAGCTACAGGGAAGTATGCCAGTGGTACAACTCAACGTAGAATATATTTTTCAGTTACTTATGTCCATAACGTAAAACATAAAATACATGTATTCTCATCCCGAAATATTTAGAGTTTAAAAGTGGGACTATATACTCACTGTTGTCTTGAAGATATATATATAATTTGACTTGGTCTCCGGTTGATATCACGAACCTATCCATATATAATATATCAATACCTTTTCTTTTTAAACAAACGTCACATATATATACTTGTTATACTTTTAATACTTTGAATAATTCCTTAGTCCGTAGTTAGCAGTTCGTTGTTAGTAATTCAATTTTAATGGTTCATTTTTAGATGTTTAATATACCCGCAATGAAATAAATAAAACCCCCTAACGAAATAAATAAAACCCCATCGTATATGTATTGGTCGAGATTAATCTTGACCCACGGTACCGGTGTTGTCAAATGACGTGTTGCGTACATAAAGTACCGGTGTTGTCAAATGACGTGTTGCGTACAAACATGGGATCTTATGATTAATCTTCTCGTGTTGTTTGCGGGTGATCCTGAACCATATAAAATTGAATTATAAGTACATATATATAAAATATCATGTTATCTTAGAAATATGTGATTTTATTTAATTTTTCCCAATTAATCCCGAAGTTAAACAAGTCTTAGATATCCGATCTCGTTTTGGTCATAGTTTCTTCGTTACAACTCCGTTTTCGTTGATTCAACTTGTCACTTCCTTGGATCGAGTCCCTCTTTAAGACTATGAACTGTAAATACCTTAGTTTGTATTCGAAATCACAGGTCATAGGTCAAACTTTAGTGAAACTTATGAAGTTAATCATTTTCCATCATGTAAACAACCTTAAATGATTATTTTTCTAAAAATACTTATACTTTGAGTTAAATCATGAAATTTTTATGTGTTATCATATTCATAGTAAAAATCATTTTTCCAGAAAATAAACCTCCAATTCAAAGTTTAAGATGGTTTTTAATTATCTAACCCAAAACAGCCCCCGGTTGCACTCCGACGTCGTAAATTCAGTTTTTAAGGTGTTCTTTGAAAAACCAAGTTATACCTTGTTAAATTAGCATATATTTATGATATATTACAGGTCTTGAAGTATTTTAAAAGTTAAGTTAGAAGGATCTATTTAGTTTGCAAACAAGTTTGAAAACATTCAAACTATGTTCTTGTTGTTAAAATTTTATACCACAAAATAAGATAGCTATATATATATGAATCGAATAAGGTTATGAACATAGATTCTACCTCAAGTTCCTTGGACAAGGTTGCTGTAAAAGAGGAGTAAAAAGCTAGAACCAAAAGGGTGATGGAATTGGATGAAAGATTGGAAGTAAGTTTGTGTTCTTGGAAGGATTTCTTGAAGTGTTTTTGTATGGTTTTCTTATGGTGATTAAGTAAGGTTTTTGAAGCTAAATGATGGGGAAAATGCTTGGAGATGATCAAGTATGAAGTTAAGAGTATTTTGAGAGAGAAATGGAAGTGTAAGTATGAGAAAATGGGGTGAAGAAATGGTGTGCATGCATAAAAACGTTTTTAGGTTATAAAGGAAAAAAAAGATACCTAACTTTGTTTTCTTGCTAAATAATTCATGCTACTTGACAAATGGTTGGTTCCACATGTTTCTTAATCATTTAAGGCTGCTAAGGAGCAGATTTTTATTGGTATATACCAATAGTAAATACATCTAGAAGCTGCGTATGATACGGGTACATATACTCTAGATATACGTATAGAAATCTTTGAGGAAACGGAACGAGGATTCAAATATAGCTATCTTTTGTAAATATACTTATATTGTTTTATGTATGTAAGCCCTTTAAAAGTGATAAAATACATATCTATACGATGCATGTATAAGTAATATAGGTTATAAGTATTTACGTCGAAAAACATTACGTATAGTTATCGTTTTGAAAACTTAAGTTAGTAGTTTTAAAATATACTTATAACTTATTGTTATTAATACAAAATGAGATATTAAAACATTCTTAGATCATGTTAAATATGTATATATACATATATATACACAAACGTATAATTATCATATGTTATATAGTTCGTGATATCATCGGTCAAACTAGACGGTCAAACGTTGTGTAAACTCTTTTCGGAAATATAAATCTCGACATTTTGGATTGCTTATCATGTTGGTAAGGTTTAATTTATGTAAATATTAATCTTATAAGTATAGAACGATCGAAAAAGTGCGGGTCGTTACAAAATATAGTTGTTAAAAATATAGTAAGTATCACCAGCTCCCTGTGGAACGAACCGGACTTACTAAAAACTACACTACTCTATGATTAGGTACACTGCCTATAGTGTTGTAGCAAGGTTTAGGTATATCCCACTCTATAAATAAATAAATAAATAACTTGTGTAATTTGTAACGTATTTTGTATTAAAAATAATAGTATATTTCGTACCCTCACGACACAACACCATATATATGTTTAGTAGCTTCCATGTGCTTAAATTTTGATCAAAATCGCTCAAAAATCGAGTTTTGGGCAAAAAAATGTTCGAAATCAGCGAACTTGTTCGAAACCAGTTGCTACAGTATTTGCTACAGTACACGAGTTGCTACAGTGTCACTATTTGCTACAGTACCGAGTTGCTACAGTGTCACTATTTGCTACATTGCCCCCCGAGTTGCTACAGTGTCACTATTTGCTACAGTACCGTGTTACTACAGTGTCACTATTTGCTACATTACCGAGTTGCTACAGTGCCACTATTTGCTGCAGTTCCTTTTATGAAATTGAAACGGGCGTAACTTTCAAAACGTAACTCCATTTTTGATGAATAAACTATCGTTAGAATCGTAATAAAGAATACTTTTCAATGGTGAACTTTTAAGAAACTAGATTAAACTGTTTTTGGGTTGAAAAATAAGTTTTAGTGTGTATGTCGTGTTTTGCACGCACCTGTATGCCATTATTGAATGGAGTCATGATGTAGACTCATAAAATTATGAATATATAGTGTTATGACCTAGTTTATAGTATGATTTGATTATACTATTGATTGAGATGTGTATATTGACTTCATTGTGTTGTTCTCAGGTGATAAGAACAAGGAAGAAGCTCAGAAGTAAGATAACTGAGCTGTAGCTGGTAATCGGTGAGTGGGATTATCCCTGGGTGTAGTATAGAGTAGCAAGTTGTGCTACTATGTTATACTGTTTTAGTTGCTATGCTTAGTAGATATGTTGTAATAATGATCATTGTAGAGTTGTCATGCTAGTTGTAGAGACAGTTGTTCGTAGTGGTAGTTGCTTAACAGTTGTGTGCACAAGTTGTAGTTGCCTGTTGGAACCTATTGTTGTTAGGTTCAGCTCAGAGAGGTCAACCTTGTTGTGGTTGGGTCCAGTTGGCTACTGTTTGTTGAGTATAGTACTGAATGACGCATCACCTGCGTGTGAATTTACTATACTGGAGATTCAGTAGTAAGGACTTTCGGTAAATGCTAGACTGATCAGCTAGTGGTCGTGTGCTCGTACAAGCCGCCGAGTCTCTAGTTGGAGCATAATTGCTAGTTGATAGTTGCCAGATGATTAGTTGTTAGTTGACGGTTTCCTGTTATGGATTATTGTAGTTGCTGTAGTTGTACAAGTTGGTACTGTATGCTAGATCTGTTAGATGATTCCATTCACTTAGCCTCGTGCTAACCCCCCTCACCTCCTCCCTTGCAGGTTTTGGATATTAGTGCTGGTAGGGACGGGCATCGGGTTGACGATATGTTTGACAAGACGAACTCTGATGTCTTAACTTTTATAAATGTGTAACTAGTTGTTTAACGTAACACCGGTGGTTTGTAATAAGTAACTAGCTAATGATTTTGTGATAATCATGTTTGTAATTAACTAAGGGTATTTATGTGAATTAAGACTTCCGCTGTGATTTAAAAAAAAAAAATCAGGGTGTTACATTTATCACCAATTATCTCACAATAACTAGTCAACAAATCATATAACTGAATTTAAGCAACAAACTTTCATAACAATGGTTAAGTGATGAAACTTAATGACAAACTTTATCAATTAAACATCATAATCCATCATATAAGACAATCCAACTCATAAAAGTTTCACAACCAGGCAAACATTAAAGGTTTAGCTAGACATATTCATGAAAGAAACAATCAAAATCATCAACACAATAGAATTCATAATAATCTCACAAAAATTGATGAAAACTTGAGTACCAATCTTGATAGATGACTAAATCTTCAATCCTAGATGAAAAGCTCCTTAGATTTGATGAAGAACGGCTTTTAAATGGCCAAAATCGCACAACTCTAGCTCTTGTTTCGTAAAAATTAGGGTATATCCCAAACTGAATCGTATGTTGAATATTTATAATTGTGGTCTGGCCGATGTAGGCTCCTGACCGCAAGCTTGCTTGCACTACACACCTCGTGATCGCGAGGTCTGATAATCCTGGAATCGCTCGATTCGCGTACATGTATTCGATTTGTACCTCACGACTGGTGACCAAAATCTCGCGATAGCGAGGCCTGAAACTCCATTTTAATTCTGTGAAGTTTGCACGAGTGACCTACAACTTTTGAGGATTTAATGTGATTAATGTAACCACTGAGCAAATAGCTGAGATGAACATGACACGGGTTCGACTCTCACCCAGATGTTTTATTTCCCTTAAAATACATGGCTAGGATTCGAGTTGAATAGATTTTCTCTGACAGGTGTTAAAGGATATGATTAGGAGGTGGGTTTTCTCCATAGTGTGGACCCCCGTTTTTAGTCTTAAGAGAAATGTGATTACACGTAACAATCAAATTGAGAAATTAACATATGTGATCGATGGTTTCTTCCACCTTCGCAAGCATATGCCACCCACACACGCGTTAGAGGAAACTCAATTCGCAACAATCTTGTCAGTATGGTTGAATGTTGAAAAAAAACCCCTCCGAGAAACTAATTGATGGCAATACCAATTGGATCCCGACCCTTGGAATTGAACATGCCTCTAATCGTCGAGGAGAAACAGACCGCTCTCTCATATATCACCCGCGTAATGCCTCATTGGTTCCACTTATGGACTTTTAGTTGTATAAGTTTGTAAAAACCGTTACTTTTATTAGCTTTAAAAAATACGTATTAAAAACTGAATTGCAAAACGTAGATCAAATTCTATTGATTAACCCACTTGATATTAATTGAATATTGATTGATATAGATTTGGATACAACCATCCGTATTAAAAACTGAATCGCAAAACGTAGATCAAATTCTATTGATTAACCCACTTGATATTAATTGAATATTATTAATTGAATATTGATTGATATAGATTTGGATACAACCATCCGTGTAATACGAGTGAAAAGGGAAAAAATATCAGCTTAACTGAAAACACACCCGGTGGGACTCGAACCCACAATCGCCTGATTAGAAGTCAGACGCCTTATCCATTAGGCCACGGGTGCTATTTTGACACTCAACTCATCGGAAATTTAATAACATTGATCAACGTTTGCATTTCAAGTACATAGTAAACCCGACAAACTTAGATTGTAATGCAGTAGTGAACTCCACTATGGCGATTGCATCGTTTGTTCCACCGTCAAATATTCCGATGATGATGGACGCCGCTGCATTCAGTATACCTCAATTGATATATTCTGCCATTAACGATCGCCGGCGACCACTTACTGCTTTCAATTTCCTCATATACCTCTCTAAAACCCTATATTCTTCATCCGCCACCGCCGGTGCTACTACAATTAAATTTGAACCTTTACAAGCTAACGATGAGCGATCACGACCTGAAATTGAATCCTCAGTTCGGTTCAAAAAGGTTTCTGTTCTTCTTATATTCTATATTCGTCTCTCTTTATTTTTTTTCTTTTTGTGCGAGTGTTGATGTGTTACTGAGTTGGCATTTATACTTTTCAGTTGTCTAAATACACCCTGTTAGTTTTACATTTTAAATACAAGGGTAAAGTATCAACTATCAAAACTTTAAGGTTTCTTTTAAGCCAAAGTTGACAAAGAAGCTATTAACACAATACATATAACCTTGTACAGTAGTGCAGAGGTTATTCTTGCTTCAGTGGAGCCTGAACTAAAAGTTAAACTTTCAGGCGCTACTATACTTGATGCATACTTGCAGATGTGTCAATTTCTGAGTGTTTGGATAAAATATTTGACCTTGTTACTCTTCCTGTAAGCTCACCAAACATTTAACCTAGTTTCGTGCTAAATATAGCCTGTTCTTCAGTTAACTTCTGTTATCTAATATGAAGGATGGAAATTATGGTCACTTTTGAGTGCACTTCATCATTTTTTTCATATACATATATAATATATAAAGCTTAATTATACATCTGTAATTTATTGCTAGTCTTTACATACATAACCACTAACCATTACCAAAAGTCATAACTAAATTCACATGTATATGTACAAACTCAAATCCTTAAGTCTAGTGCATAAATAACCAAATCTGAAGCATAATTCATTGCAAGTTATGATTTACTTCAGATTTGTTACACCCTAAGTATATATTTTATACATTCTATGATCAATTTTTCTACCAAGGTCCTGTTAACGTTCTTCGTAGGCATAATCTCCTATTTCCCCAATACTTTACTTTCTCCGGTAACTGTAAATATAAATAGATATATAACTGTTCGTGTTCATAAAGGAACATGTTTTCTTATGAAACTTATATCGGAAACAAAAAATAACTACATATCATCATCATATTATAAAGCATATATAACACAAATGAAACGGCAAACATCCAATGTAACAATTGAATATAACGAGCAGGGAATGCCCGTGCATTGATGCGGAAAAAGTGGGGTATAACTATCATTAACATATCTAAAACACACAAAACAGAATTTTTAACATACAACAACAACAAAACCCAATACCACATAAGTGGAGTATGGGGGAAGTGATATGTAGACAATTCTTCCCCTTTCCGAGAATAAAGACAGGGGAAGGATTGTCTACATCTCACCTCCCCATACAAATAAGGTCCCCATACAAATAAGGTAGTTTTGTACTACTAGGCCGAAAAAATATACCTGAAATTTCTGTGACTCCATGATTTCTTCCTGAAGATACCAACAAAATCGCCAAAAAAAATAGGTTACTATAAAAATCAAGCTTTCACAAACCTGTTTAATAAACACGTCTTAAAATGCTTACCTGCTTCTTCAGTAATTTGTGGTTGAGTTCTTTCAGTTTTGCAACTTCTGCTTCCAGTTCCAATGTATATGCCTGTCGAAACGATAAAGATGTAACACATCGAAACCAAATAAAAACAAAACGTACGTTCAAGAAGTTGACCTGTTTACGAGCCCTTGACCTTGAAGCAGATTCCCTGTTCTTAATCATCCTTTTCTGCCTTCTTTCAACAACTTTCTCCAAAATACCACTCCGTTTCCTTTCATGAACAACGCGTTCACCATACGTATAACTCGTTGTTGATGTTTCCAAATTACTATTTTGGAACAAATTTGATAAAGATTTTTTCCCGCTTACAAAACTACCCAGTTGAGGATTCGTTACTACGTTTAAAGAAGAGGTGAAGTTAAAAGCAGCCTGCTTTGGGATAATTTTCTGCCGTTTATCTTCGTGTTTACTCTCATTAACAACGGGGTTTTGATGAAAAACTTGATTCGAATTCACGTTTTTGAGCCCGGATGCTAATTTATTTTCTAGTGTCGTTTCACCAACTACCCCTGCTTTATGCAAGAAGTCCTCTAGTGTCATTTCACATAAAGTTGGTTGCTTTTCTTGTGGCTGCAAGTTTGGTTCTTTGATAAAGTTTACATCTTTATGCAAATCTTTCCAAACTTCATCCACCATTTTCTGGCCAAGTGTTTGTGGTAAATTTAAAGATCCCTGCTTTTGAAAATTCGCACCGAAATTGGAGATTGGTGCCATTGCTTGAGTCTCTTCAGATGTCCAAATGTTCTTTAGAATTTCATCCATATTCATTTATAAAGATTCTTGGATCAGTCGCAAATCCGTCACTATTAAAGTTGATAAATGAACTCAATGCTCAAATCATCTAATACCTATCAAAATTTAATTAACAAGATCATGTTAGCCCCTTAATAATTCACTACTAAATGCAAGATACCTGGTATAAATCTTTTTGGGTACAAGGGTATTATAATACCAATTGATAATTCTCTATAAAGGATCTTGGTGTAAAGAATTAAAGATCATATCTTTATGATTTTGCTTCAACCTAGCAAAGTAGTATCATGCTATTAAGGATGGAATTTAATAGAAATGGAAAAGAAAATTTATAAAGATCAAGGGCATGGAATTGATATTGAAGCATAAAATTTCTATAAGAACTGCATCCAAGAAAAATGTACAAGTTCTTCTGCATAAATTCCAAGTCACTAAATCAAAGTATATCATAAGACATTATTATCAAGAAAAGGTGAAGCAAATTAACAGTGAAATTCAGTCCTAATCTAACAAACAAGTCCTAATAAGAAGATATTATTTTCAATCAAACTATCAATATCAAAAATTTCCAAAATACCTACAGAAAAATACATCACACATTCATGCATAGAATCAGCTGTAATTTTGTAAATAATAATATAAGCACACATTCATCAAGACCCAAAATTTAGTCCTGAATTACTTTCTAAGATCTTTGATTGTTAATTTTATAATTGTATTTTAATTATTTAGCTCATCTTAAAGGGAATAAAGCCATACATTATCCTATAACACATGAGTCCTACAATACTGCACTTCACAATAAAGCAACATATATATTACCATCAGTAATCAATAATTACATTTACATTTAAATTTTACATCAAAAAATAAAAGAAAACTCAAAGATCAAATGTTATACAGAAACATAAAACAGGAAAATATCTATATAATCCTTAACAGGGAACATGGAGGGACAGACATGTTTTGAAGAAGAATATAAAAAAATAAAAAATAAAAATATGACGATTTTACCCTTTTAGAGGGAGAAAATGCAGCAGGGACTTCCTTTTCTTGTTTGTTGAATTGGAAGAGACGACAAGTGTCTAGTGTTCCTTTCTTGACTGATGACTCTCCATTTAAAGGATTTGTGGCTTACACAAAACACACTGGGATTTATGGAAAGGTTAATTAAAAAGTTAAAGGTGTATTTACAGAAACATGCCTTCAACTTATGAATATTTATTTTATTTGTCCTTTGTTTATGCTTACCAAGCCATGTTTTTTTTTTTTTTTTTTTTTTTTTTTTTTAAGTAAGCGAGAAAACTCTTCTATGAACGACGACATTGGCTCCCCATATGTGACGACCCGGGAATTTCCGACTAAATTTAAACTTAATCTTTATATGATTTCGATACGATAAGCAAAGTATGTAATGTTGAGTCTCGAAAACTTTGAACTGTGTTTATGTATACATTTGACCTATGACTATTTCCGACGATTCATAAACAATTGTTGTAAATAAATATGTATGAATATATATATATATATATATATATATATATATATATATATATATATATATATATGGGCAGGATCAATGGGTAAGTAACCAAGCGGGGGGAAGCAAAATTTATTTATTTTTTTCGTTTTATTGGAAATTTTTTTTTCCGGCATCAAGATCACACGAAAATATGAACATTTAGAAGAGACACTTCGTGATGAATGTTATTATTTAGGCGGAAAAACGATCGACAAAAATAACATTCAAGATAATATTATTCGTGAAGAATATGAACGTTTTTTTCTTCTTCATGTTTTGCGAAGTAAAATTTAGGCCGATTTAGAGTTTAGGGTTTAGATATTTAGCCCTATTTTTTCATGTTTTGGGTTTATTCCATAAACTCTAAATCGGGCTAAATTTTACTTCACAAAACATGGAAAAAAAAAAACGTTCATATTCTTCACGAACAATATTATCTTGAATGTTATTTTTGTCGATCGTTTTCCCGCCCAAATAATAACATTCATCACGAAGTGTCTCTTCTAAATGTTCATATTTTCGTGTGATCTTGATGCCGGGAAAAAAAAATTCAAAAAAAATGAAAAAAAAAAAATTTGCTTCCCCCCGCTTCCCCCCGATTGGTTACTTCCCCATTGATCCTGCCCCTATATATATATATATATATATATATATTTGTAATTATAAAATATAAAAATTAATAATTAGAATTCAATATGGAAAATAAGGTATAAGATAAGCAAGTTGTTATTCAAATAAATCTATGTATAGATATATATGAATTCTATACATAGTTATTACATGTATATTGAGATATATATATAAAAGTTATAAATATTATGTAATTATTAAATCTTACATAATTAATAATATGAAATATTAATATATTAGATATAATTACAAGTTAAGGATATAGTTATTAAAACATTATTATTATTACTTTCATTAATATTAATACTAATATTAATATAAGTATTGATTATATTATTTCTGTTACTGTTACAATTGTAATTAATAAAATTCTAATAATTTTAGGATTATTAAAATAAAGTTTATTAATATAAATATTATTATAAGAAAGATTGAAATTACAAATTAGTTATTGTAGTGACCCGAACTTTTCCATGTTTATATATATTAATTGAGATTGATGTTTACATGATTAAATGTTTCCAACATGTTAAGCAATCAAACTTGTTAAGACTTGATTAATTGAAATAGGTTTCATATAGACAATTGACCACCCAAGTTGACCGGTGATTCACGAACGTTAAAACTTGTAAAAAACTATATGATGACATATATATGGTTATATATATAGTTAACATGATATTATGATAAGTAAACATATCATTAATTATATTAACAATGAACTACATATGTAAAAACAAGACTACTAACTTAATGATTTTGAAACGAGACATATATGTAACGTTTATCGTTGTAACGACATTTAATGTATATATATCATATTAAGAGATATTCGTACATCATAATATCATGATAATATAATAATTTAAAATCTCTTTTGATATTATAAACATTGGGTTAACAACATTTAACAAGATCGTTAACCTAAAGGTTTCAAAACAACACTTACATGTAACGACTAACGATGACTTAACGACTCAGTTAAAATGTATATACATGTAGTGTTTTAATATGTATTTATACACTTTTGAAAGACTTCAATACACTTATCAAAATACTTCTACTTAACAAAAATGCTTACAATTACATTCTCGTTCAGTTTCATCAACAATTCTACTCGTATGCACCCGTATTCGTACTCGTACAATACACAGCTTTTAGATGTATGTACTATTGGTATATACACTCCAATGATCAGCTCTTAGCAGCCCATGTGAGTCACCTAACACATGTGGGAACCATCATTTGGCAACTAGCATGAAATATCTCATAAGATTACAAAAATATGAGTAATCATTCATGACTTATTTACATGAAAACAAAATTACATATCCTTTATATCTAATCCATACACCAACGACCAAAAACACCTACAAACACTTTCATTCTTCAATTTTCTTCATCTAATTGAACTCTCTCAAGTTCTATCTTCAAGTTCTAAGTGTTCTTCATAAATTCCAAAAGTTCTAGTTTCATAAAATCAAGAATACTTTCAAGTTTGCTAGCTCACTTCCAATCTTGTAAGGTGATCATCCAAACTCAAGAAATCTTTGTTTCTTACAGTAGGTTATCATTCTAATACAAGGTAATAATCATATTCAAACTTTGGTTCAATTTCTATAACTATAACAATCTTATTTCAAGTGATGATCTTACTTGAACTTGTTTTCGTGTCATGATTTTGCTTCAAGAACTTTGAGCCATCCAAGGATCCATTGAAGCTAGATCCATTTTTCTCTTTTCCAGTAGGTTCATCCAAGGAACTTAAGGTAGTAATGATGTTCATAACATCATTCGATTCATACATATAAAGCTATCTTATTCGAAGGTTTAAACTTGTAATCACTAGAACATAGTTTAGTTAATTCTAAACTTGTTCGCAAACAAAAGTTAATCCTTCTAACTTGACTTTTAAAATCAACTAAACACATGTTCTATATCTATATGATATGCTAACTTAATGATTTAAAACCTGGAAACACGAAAAACACCGTAAAACCGGATTTACGCCGTCGTAGTAACACCGCGGGATGTTTTGGGTTAGTTAATTAAAAACTATGATAAACTTTGATTTAAAAGTTGTTATTCTGAGAAAATGATTTTTATTATGAACATGAAACTATATCCAAAAATTATGGTTAAACTCAAAGTGGAAGTATGTTTTCTAAAATGGTCATCTAGACGTCGTTCTTTCGACTGAAATGACTACCTTTACAAAAACGACTTGTAACTTATTTTTCCGACTAGAAACCTATACTTTTTTTGTTTAGATTCATAAAATAGAGTTCAATATGAAATCATAGCAATTTGATTCACTCAAAACGGATTTAAAATGAAGAAGTTATGGGTAAAACAAGATTGGATAATTTTTCTCATTTTAGCTACGTGAAAATTGGTAACAAATCTATTCCAACCATAACTTAATCAACTTGTATTATATATTATGTAATCTTGAGATACCATAGACACGTATACAATGTTTCGACCTATCATGTCGACACATCTATATATATTTCGGAACAACCATAGACACTCTATATGTGAATGTTGGAGTTAGCTATACAGGGTTGAGGTTGATTCCAAAATATATATAGTTTGAGTTGTGATCAATACTGAGATACGTATACACTGGGTCGTGGATTGATTCAAGATAATATTTATCGATTTATTTCTGTACATCTAACTGTGGACAACTAGTTGTAGGTTACTAACGAGGACAGCTGACTTAATAAACTTAAAACATCAAAATATATTAAAAGTGTTGTAAATATATTTTGAACATACTTTGATATATATGTATATATTGTTATAGGTTCGTGAATCAACCAGTGGCCAAGTCTTACTTCCCGACGAAGTAAAAATCTGTGAAAGTGAGTTATAGTCCCACTTTTAAAATCTAATATTTTTGGGATGAGAATACATGCAGGTTTTATAAATGATTTACAAAATAGACACAAGTACGTGAAACTACATTCTATGGTTGAATTATCGAAATCGAATATGCCCCTTTTTATTAAGTCTGGTAATCTAAGAATTAGGGAACAGACACCCTAATTGACGCGAATCCTAAAGATAGATCTATTGGGCCTAACAAACCCCATCCAAAGTACCGGATGCTTTAGTACTTCGAAATTTATATCATATCCGAAGGGTGTCCCGGAATGATGGGGATATTCTTATATATGCATCTTGTTATTGTCGGTTACCAGGTGTTCACCATATGAATGATTTTTATCTCTATGTATGGGATGTGTATTGAAATATGAAATCTTGTGGTCTATTGTTACGATTTGATATATATAGGTTAAACCTATAACTCACCAACATTTTTGTTGACGTTTTAAGCATGTTTATTCTCAGGTGATTATTAAGAGCTTCCGCTGTCGCATACTTAAATAAGGACAAGATTTGGAGTCCATGCTTGTATGATATTGTGTAAAAACTGCATTCAAGAAACTTATTTTGTTGTAACATATTTGTATTGTAAACCATTATGTAATGGTCGTGTGTAAACAGGATATTTTAGATTATCATTATTTGATAATCTACGTAAAGCTTTTTAAACCTTTATTGATGAAATAAAGGTTATGGTTTGTTTAAAAATGAATGCAGTCTTTGAAAAACGTCTCATATAGAGGTCAAAACCTCGCAACGAAATCAATTAATATGGAACGTTTTTAATCAATAAGAACGGGACATTTCAGTTGGTATCAGAGCGTTGGTCTTAGAGAACCAGAAAATTTGCATTAGTGTGTCTTATCGAGTTTGTTAGGATGCATTAGTGAGTCTGGACTTCGACCGTGTTTTCTTTAAAAATGATTGCTTAACATTTTTGTTGGAAACTATATATTTTTAACATATGAATATTATGTGATATATTAATCTCTTAACGTGTTTGATATTATGTGATAGATGTCTACCTCTAGAACAAGTCCCATTGACTCACCTAATAATAATGAAGAGTCAAATGTAAATTAGAATGATTTGTGGACTGATTCACAAGTTCCCGAAGAGGAACCGGAAGAAGAGTCGGAACCGGAAGAAGAATCGGAACCGGAAGAAGAATCGGAACCGGATGAAGAAATAGAACCGGTGGGGGAAATAATAAAACGGTTAAGTAAAAGAAAATCCTCAACCAACCGACCAAAGTTAATTATGGTCAATGGTGTTTCCGCCAAGGAAGCAAAATATTGGGAGGATTACCAATTCTCCGATGAATCGGATTCCGACGAGAATTCCGATGATGTTATAGAAATTACCCCAACTGAATTTAAAAAGGCAAAAGAAAATAATAAGGGAAAGGGCATAAAAATAGAGAAATCTAATTCCAACCCCGATGAACTTTATATGTATCGTCAACCCCCGAAGTCCTTAAGTTGTAACAATGACCCGGGAACCTCTAAACCACCAGGTTTTTCTAAACCAATGTGGACAACGACGGCTCGTATTAGGGGAACATCATATATCCCTAGAAACTTGGCAAAACGAACCAAAACCGAAGAAGAAGAAACGAGCAAGTCGGAATAAGATAGTTGTATTCGTGTGGTGTAATATATGGAATATAGTGTTCTTATGCTTTATGATATATGTAAAAATTGCTTGTATTAATAAGTATTTTTTTTATGAATCTAACTCTTGTCTATTTTACAGTTTAAAAACACAAAATGGATAGACAACCTAATATTTTAAGAGACCTACCCGGAGACATGATTGATGAAATCTTGTCTAGAGTCGGCCAGAATTCTTCGGCACAACTATTTAAGGCGAGATCAGTTTGTAAGACATTCGAAGAACGTTCCAAGAATGTCTTGGTTTATAAGAGACTTTCGTTTGAAAGATGGGGGATATCACATTGGGAAACCCATAAATTACGATGTGTTTACTTTGACGCATATATTGCGGGGAACCCAAATGCTACTTTACGCAACGGGTTAAGAAATTATTTTGACTCAATATATCCGAATATTGGACTTCGTGATTTAGAAAAAGCGGCTAACATGCAACATAAAGAAGCATGTTATGCTTACGGATTAGTAATGTTCGCTTCTCACCAAAGTGAGAACAAGAACATCGGGCTACAACTATTAAACAAAACGTTTCCACAAGTGACGGAGTCGGTAATTGGGGTAAGAAATGAGGTTTTTAGATTATTACGGGACTGTTGGACATTACGTAACCCTCGTCCCTTTGATGACGTTACAACACGCTGTCTTATCAACGGCCATAACGGTTATGTTGCACAAGACCAAGGATGGGAAGTAGTCCTAGTAAAACCAGAATGCATGACTTGTTTCTGGACGTATGAATTACGTGTCTTTATTGACTTTGCTGAACGACTTGTGTACTAGCTAGAATTGTCTTCACAACTATCTTGTATCAAAGTTATTGTGTGCTATATTTCATGCTTTATGTAAAATAAGCGGTATTGTAAGTTTGTAAAATATTGTATAAAAGTTTGAACGCGAAATATTATTATAATCAGTTTTTCATATAGAATTGTAGTAGTTGAATTGTATATTAGCTACTAAGTATGAACTTAACGGGTAGGTACTACCCGAATTTAAACTTATAAAACGCTAATATGAAGAAAAAGCTTTTATAAATGAGTTCATATTATGCTACGAAATACTATTAACTACTCTTAATATTCTGTATGATTAACTTGTTCCATTTAACTATTTTGAAGGAAATGGCACCGACTACTCGACACACCGTGAATATGAATGAAGAGGAATTCCGTACTTTTCTAGCTTCAAACATAGCCGCAGTACAGGCTGCGCTACATACCAACAATAACCTTGGATCTAGCAGTACAGGAAATCGTGTAGGATGCACCTACAAAGAATTCACTGCCTGCAAACCTTTGGAATTTGATGGAACCGAAGGACCGATCGGATTGAAACGGTGGACCGAGAAGGTTGAATCGGTGTTTGCCATAAGTAAGTGTACTGAAGAGGACAAAGTGAAGTACGCTACGCATACCTTCACAGGTTCTGCGTTAACATGGTGGAATACCTATCTAGAGCAAGTGGGACAAGATGATGCGTACGCACTACCGTGGTCAGCATTCAAGCACTTGATGAACGAGAAGTACCGTCCCAGAACCGAGGTCAATAAGCTCAAGACAGAACTTAGAGGGTTACGAACCCAAGGATTTGATATTACCACGTACGAAAGACGATTCACAGAATTGTGCCTATTGTGTCCGGGAGCATTCGAAGATGAGGAAGAGAAGATCGACGCGTTTGTGAAAGGATTACCGGAAAGAATCCAAGAAGATATAAGTTCACACGAGCCCGCCTCCATACAACAGGCATGTAGAATGGCTCACAAACTAGTGAACCAGATTGAAGAAAGAATTAAAGAACAGACTGCTGAAGAGGCCAATGTGAAGCAAGTCAAAAGAAAGTGGGAGGAAAACGGTGATAAGAATCACCAATACAACAACAACAGCAATTACAACAATAATCGCAACAATTATCCCAACAATCGCAACTACAACAAACGGCCCAACAACAACAACAACAACAACAACATCAACTACAACAATCATCCCAACAACAATAATAACCGCAACAACAACAACAATCAGAAGCAACTATGCCAAAGGTGTGAAAAGAATCACTCGGGGTTCTGCACCAAATTTTGCAACAAGTGTAAAAGAAATGGTCATAGCGCGGCGAAGTGTGAGGTCTACGGACCAGGGGTTAATAGAACGAAAGGAACAAATGGTGTCGGAACGAGTAATGGCGGAGCAAGTAGTGTCGGAGCAAGTTATGCCAATGTAGTTTGTTATAAATGTGGAAAACCAGGCCACATTATTAGAAATTGCCCGAACCAGGAGAACACGAATGGACAAGGCCGTGGAAGAGTTTTCAATATTAATGCGGTAGAGGCACAGGAAGACCCGGAGCTTGTTACGGGTACGTTTCTTATTGACAATAAATCTGCTTACGTTTTATTTGATTCGGGTGCGGATAGAAGCTATATGAGTAGAGATTTTTGTGCTAAATTAAGTTGTCCATTGACGCCTTTGGATAGTAAATTTTTACTCGAATTAGCAAATGGTAAATTAATTTCAGCAGATAATATATGTCGGAATCGAGAAATTAAACTGGTTAGCGAAACATTTAAGATTGATTTGATACCAGTAGAGTTAGGGAGTTTTGATGTGATAATCGGTATGGACTGGTTGAAAGAAGTGAAAGCGGAGATCGTTTGTTACAAAAATGCAATTCGCATTATACGAGAAAAAGGAAAACCCTTAATGGTGTACGGAGAAAAGGGCAACACGAAGCTACATCTTATTAGTAATTTGAAGGCACAAAAACTAATAAGAAAAGGTTGCCATGCTGTTCTAGCACACGTCGAGAAAGTACAAACTGAAGAAAAGAGCATCAATGATGTTCCCATTGCAAAAGAATTTCCCGATGTATTTCTGAAAGAATTACCGGGATTACCCCCACATCGATCCGTTGAATTTCAAATAGATCTTGTACCAGGAGCTGCACCAATAGCTCGTGCTCCTTACAGACTCGCACCCAGCGAGATGAAAGAACTGCAAAGCCAATTACAAGAACTTTTAGAGCGTGGTTTCATTCGACCAAGCACATCACCGTGGGGAGCTCCTGTTTTGTTTGTCAAGAAGAAAGATGGTACATTCAGGTTGTGTATCGACTACCGAGAGTTGAACAAACTTACCATCAAGAACCGCTACCCACTACCGAGAATCGACGACTTATTTGATCAACTACAAGGCTCGTCTGTTTATTCAAAGATTGACTTACGTTCCGGGTATCATCAAATGCGGGTGAAAGAAGATGATATTCCAAAGACTGCTTTCAGAACACGTTACGGTCATTACGAGTTTATGGTCATGCCGTTTGGTTTAACTAATGCACCAGCTGTGTTCATGGACCTTATGAACCGAGTGTGTGGACCATACCTTGACAAGTTTGTCATTGTTTTCATTGATGACATACTTATTTACTCAAAGAATGACCAAGAACACGGTGAACATTTGAGAAAGGTGTTAGAAGTATTGAGGAAGGAAGAATTGTACGCTAAGTTTTCAAAGTGTGCATTTTGGTTGGAAGAAGTTCAATTCCTCGGTCACATAGTGAACAAAGAAGGTATTAAGGTGGATCCGGCAAAGATAGAAACTGTTGAAAAGTGGGAAACCCCGAAAACTCCGAAACACATACGCCAGTTTTTAGGACTAGCTGGTTACTACAGAAGGTTCATCCAAGACTTTTCCAGAATAGCAAAACCCTTGACTGCATTAACGCATAAAGGGAAGAAATTTGAATGGAATGATGAACAAGAGAAAGCGTTTCAGTTATTGAAGAAAAAGCTAACTACGGCACCTATATTGTCATTGCCTGAAGGGAATGATGATTTTGTGATTTATTGTGACGCATCAAAGCAAGGTCTCGGTTGTGTATTAATGCAACGAACGAAGGTGATTGCTTATGCGTCTAGACAATTGAAGATTCACGAACAAAATTATACGACGCATGATTTGGAATTAGGCGCGGTTGTTTTTGCATTAAAGACTTGGAGGCACTACTTATATGGGGTCAAAAGTATTATATATACCGACCACAAAAGTATTCAACACATATTTAATCAGAAACAACTGAATATGAGGCAGCGTAGGTGGATTGAATTATTGAATGATTACGATTTTGAGATTCGTTACCACCCGGGGAAGGCAAATGTGGTAGCCGATGCCTTGAGCAGGAAGGATAGAGAACCCATTCGAGTAAAATCTATGAATATAATGATTCATAATAACATTACTACTCAAATAAAGGAGGCGCAACAAGGAGTTTTAAAAGAGGGAAATTTAAAGGATGAAATACCCAAAGGATCGGAGAAGCATCTTAATATTCGGGAAGACAGAACCCGGTATAGGGTTGAAAGGATTTGGGTACCAAAATTTGGAGATATGAGAGAAATGGTACTTAGAGAAGCTCATAAAACCAGATACTCAATACATCCTGGAACGGGGAAGATGTACAAGGATCTCAAGAAACATTTTTGATGGCCGGGTATGAAAGCCGATGTTGCTAAATACGTAGGAGAATGTTTGACGTGTTCTAAGGTCAAAGCTGAGCATCAGAAACCATCAGGTCTACTTCAACAACCCGAAATCCCGGAATGGAAATGGGAAAACATTACCATGGATTTCATCACTAAATTGCCAAGGACTGCAAGTGGTTTTGATACTATTTGGGTAATAGTTGATCGTCTCACCAAATCAGCACACTTCCTACCAATAAGAGAAGATGACAAGATGGAGAAGTTAGCACGACTGTATTTGAAGGAGATCGTCTCCAGACATGGAATACCAATCTCTATTATCTCTGATAGGGATGGCAGATTTATTTCAAGATTCTGGCAGACATTACAGCAAGCATTAGGAACTCGTCTAGACATGAGTACTGCCTATCATCCACAAACTGATGGGCAGAGCGAAAGGACGATACAAACGCTTGAAGACATGCTACGAGCATGTGTTATTGATTTCGGAAACAGTTGGGATCGACATCTACCGTTAGCAGAATTTTCCTACAACAACAACTACCATTCAAGCATTGAGATGGCGCCATTTGAAGCACTTTATGGTAGAAAGTGCAGGTCTCCGATTTGTTGGAGTGAGGTGGGGGATAGACAGATTACGGGTCCGGAGATTATACAAGAAACTACCGAGAAGATCATCCAAATTCAACAACGGTTGAAAACCGCCCAAAGTCGACAAAAGAGCTACGCTGACATTAAAAGAAAAGATATAGAATTTGAAATTGGAGAGATGGTCATGCTTAAAGTTTCACCTTGGAAAGGCGTTGTTCGATTTGGTAAACGAGGGAAATTAAATCCAAGGTATATTGGACCATTCAAGATTATTGATCGTGTCGGACCAGTAGCTTACCGACTTGAGTTACCTCAACAACTCGCGACTGTACATAACACTTTCCACGTCTCGAATTTGAAGAAATGTTTTGCTAAAGAAGATCTCACTATTCCGTTAGATGAAATCCAAATCAACGAAAAACTCCAATTCATCGAAGAACCCGTCGAAATAATGGATCGTGAGGTTAAAAGACTTAAGCAAAACAAGATACCAATTGTTAAGGTTCGATGGAATGCTCGTAGAGGACCCGAGTTCACCTGGGAGCGTGAAGATCAGATGAAGAAGAAATACCCGCATCTATTTCCAGAAGATTCGTCAACACCTTCAACAACTTAAAATTTCGGGACGAAATTTATTTAACGGGTAGGTACTGTAGTGAC
The DNA here is from genome assembly GCF_046630445.1 of Rutidosis leptorrhynchoides. NCBI lineage: Eukaryota > Viridiplantae > Streptophyta > Magnoliopsida > Asterales > Asteraceae > Rutidosis > Rutidosis leptorrhynchoides. Next base: position 62,567,482 of record NC_092334.1, read on the forward strand.
CCGAACTTTTCCATGTTTATATATATTAATTGAGATTGATGTTTACATGATTAAATGTTTCCAACATGTTAAGCAATCAAACTTGTTAAGACTTGATTAATTGAAATAGGTTTCATATAGACAATTGACCACCCAAGTTGACCGGTGATTCACGAACGTTAAAACTTGTAAAAAACTATATGATGACATATATATGGTTATATATATAGTTAACATGATATTATGATAAGTAAACATATCATTAATTATATTAACAATGAACTACATATGTAAAAACAAGACTACTAACTTAATGATTTTGAAACGAGACATATATGTAACGTTTATCGTTGTAACGACATTTAATGTATATATATCATATTAAGAGATATTCGTACATCATAATATCATGATAATATAATAATTTAAAATCTCTTTTGATATTATAAACATTGGGTTAACAACATTTAACAAGATCGTTAACCTAAAGGTTTCAAAACAACACTTACATGTAACGACTAACGATGACTTAACGACTCAGTTAAAATGTATATACATGTAGTGTTTTAATATGTATTTATACACTTTTGAAAGACTTCAATACACTTATCAAAATACTTCTACTTAACAAAAATGCTTACAATTACATTCTCGTTCAGTTTCATCAACAATTCTACTCGTATGCACCCGTATTCGTACTCGTACAATACACAGCTTTTAGATGTATGTACTATTGGTATATACACTCCAATGATCAGCTCTTAGCAGCCCATGTGAGTCACCTAACACATGTGGGAACCATCATTTGGCAACTAGCATGAAATATCTCATAAGATTACAAAAATATGAGTAATCATTCATGACTTATTTACATGAAAACAAAATTACATATCCTTTATATCTAATCCATACACCAACGACCAAAAACACCTACAAACACTTTCATTCTTCAATTTTCTTCATCTAATTGAACTCTCTCAAGTTCTATCTTCAAGTTCTAAGTGTTCTTCATAAATTCCAAAAGTTCTAGTTTCATAAAATCAAGAATACTTTCAAGTTTGCTAGCTCACTTCCAATCTTGTAAGGTGATCATCCAAACTCAAGAAATCTTTGTTTCTTACAGTAGGTTATCATTCTAATACAAGGTAATAATCATATTCAAACTTTGGTTCAATTTCTATAACTATAACAATCTTATTTCAAGTGATGATCTTACTTGAACTTGTTTTCGTGTCATGATTTTGCTTCAAGAACTTTGAGCCATCCAAGGATCCATTGAAGCTAGATCCATTTTTCTCTTTTCCAGTAGGTTCATCCAAGGAACTTAAGGTAGTAATGATGTTCATAACATCATTCGATTCATACATATAAAGCTATCTTATTCGAAGGTTTAAACTTGTAATCACTAGAACATAGTTTAGTTAATTCTAAACTTGTTCGCAAACAAAAGTTAATCCTTCTAACTTGACTTTTAAAATCAACTAAACACATGTTCTATATCTATATGATATGCTAACTTAATGATTTAAAACCTGGAAACACGAAAAACACCGTAAAACCGGATTTACGCCGTCGTAGTAACACCGCGGGCTGTTTTGGGTTAGTTAATTAAAAACTATGATAAACTTTGATTTAAAAGTTGTTATTCTGAGAAAATGATTTTTATTATGAACATGAAACTATATCCAAAAATTATGGTTAAACTCAAAGTGGAAGTATGTTTTCTAAAATGGTCATCTAGACGTCGTTCTTTCGACTGAAATGACTACCTTTACAAAAACGACTTGTAACTTATTTTTCCGACTAGAAACCTATACTTTTTTTGTTTAGATTCATAAAATAGAGTTCAATATGAAACCATATCAATTTGATTCACTCAAAACGGATTTAAAATGAAGAAGTTATGGGTAAAACAAGATTGGATAATTTTTCTCATTTTAGCTACGTGAAAATTGGTAACAAATCTATTCCAACCATAACTTAATCAACTTGTATTATATATTATGTAATCTTGAGATACCATAGACACGTATACAATGTTTCGACCTATCATGTCGACACATCTATATATATTTCGGAACAACCATAGACACTCTATATGTGAATGTTGGAGTTAGCTATACAGGGTTGAGGTTGATTCCAAAATATATATAGTTTGAGTTGTGATCAATACTGAGATACGTATACACTGGGTCGTGGATTGATTCAAGATAATATTTATCGATTTATTTCTGTACATCTAACTGTGGACAACTAGTTGTAGGTTACTAACGAGGACAGCTGACTTAATAAACTTAAAACATCAAAATATATTAAAAGTGTTGTAAATATATTTTGAACATACTTTGATATATATGTATATATTGTTATAGGTTCGTGAATCAACCAGTGGCCAAGTCTTACTTCCCGACGAAGTAAAAATCTGTGAAAGTGAGTTATAGTCCCACTTTTAAAATCTAATATTTTTGGGATGAGAATACATGCAGGTTTTATAAATGATTTACAAAATAGACACAAGTACGTGAAACTACATTCTATGGTTGAATTATCGAAATCGAATATGCCCCTTTTTATTAAGTCTGATAATCTAAGAATTAGGGAACAGACACCCTAATTGACGCGAATCCTAAAGATAGATCTATTGGGCCTAACAAACCCCATCCAAAGTACCGGATGCTTTAGTACTTCGAAATTTATATCATATCCGAAGGGTGTCCCGGAATGATGGGGATATTCTTATATATGCATCTTGTTATTGTCGGTTACCAGGTGTTCACCATATGAATGATTTTTATCTCTATGTATGGGATGTGTATTGAAATATGAAATCTTGTGGTCTATTGTTACGATTTGATATATATAGGTTAAACCTATAACTCACCAACATTTTTGTTGACGTTTTAAGCATGTTTATTCTCAGGTGATTATTAAGAGCTTCCGCTGTCGCATACTTAAATAAGGACAAGATTTGGAGTCCATGCTTGTATGATATTGTGTAAAAACTGCATTCAAGAAACTTATTTTGTTGTAACATATTTGTATTGTAAACCATTATGTAATGGTCGTGTGTAAACAGGATATTTTAGATTATCATTATTTGATAATCTACGTAAAGCTTTTTAAACCTTTATTGATGAAATAAAGGTTATGGTTTGTTTAAAAATGAATGCAGTCTTTGAAAAACGTCTCATATAGAGGTCAAAACCTCGCAACGAAATCAATTAATATGGAACGTTTTTAATCAATAAGAACGGGACATTTCAGTTATGACTTAAATAAATTATTAGTTGTTATCATTTTAAAAATTATCATTTTATTGTAATTATTATTAATATTAAAATTATTATTAGTAACATGATTATTAAAAATTATCATTTAAAATTATTATTATCATTATTATTCTTATTATTATTAAAATTTTAATATTTTTATCATTGATATTATTATTTCAGATATTATTATTATTAATATTAGCATTTTAATTATTTGTATTATTATTATTATAAATATAATTACTAACTAATATTTATTAAATTACGTATAAAATAAAACAGATTGATATATGGATCTGTTATCCATCTACATCGTTCTATATCTCCTTTCCTCTGTACGTGATTCTTTGTCGCCAATTAGCACTAGATAACAACAAGCATACTGCTCCAATGTTGAATTAAAATTCTCATTATCGTTACATGTGTTTATAGATGCTGATTAATAGAAAATAAAAACAGAAAACGAAAATCCTTTATCCCCTGTACGTGAGCCATTTTTCCAAAAACCTCAATTTAGAACTAAATTCACAATATGGAAATGCAGTCCTACTAGGAAGGATCCAAATAAGCTATCTGTAAGTTTTCATGTCCCAATTCTTTGAATTAATTGCGAATTTAGAAGTCAAAGGTTAATTTCAAAAAGTCAACCTATTTGTTCATCAAGAAATTAGGATTCAGTTGGGTGTTTCTGGTTCAATTGATGAGTTAGAAAGTTTCTAGTTGTGATTTGCAACATATTTTATGTTGTAATTTTTCCCTAGAACAGTCCAAAAATCAAAAATCAATTGTTGAGTTCATAAAAAAAAAAAAATTACTCGCGTACCAGCTGGTTCTATTTCCATTTAATTTATATTTCTTTTGTGTTTGTTAATTTAAAATCACATGTATATTATGTTTCTGTTTTGGTGACGATTTTAAATCAAACTATAATTATTGTTAGAAGTTGATACTGAGTCGATTGAATCTTGATGGTAAAGGAGAAGATAGAACATGGGTTTTGATTAAATAAATATGGAACTGGTATGGTAATAGAAAAACGGTTTAGTACAGATGGTTAGGGATGTGTTGAGTGAACGGGAGGTCTCAGGTTCGATTCCGGTTCGGGGCATTTCTTTTTTAAAAGCTTTCTTGGAAGGTAGTTTTCATTACAAAAATTATTATTATTATTATTATTGTTAATATTATTATTGTTATAATTATTATCATTTTTATTATCATAATTTGATTATTATTATTATTATTATTATTATTATTATTATTATTATTATTATTATTATTATTATTATTATTATTATTATTATTAGATTGTAATTATTAGTATTATTAATTAACACTCACTATTATTATTATTAAAATTTTAGTTATTAATATTAATATTAGTATTATTATTTATCATGTATTACTAGTATTATGATTGTAGTGGATAAGTCATTGTTAATGATATTATTACTAATGCTATTATCATTACTAAGTATTAATATTTAGTATTATTATCATTAAGATTATTAGTATTGGTAATTAAAGTAAGTATTATTATTAATATTAATACAAGTATTAGTATTAACATTATCATTATGAGTATCATTATTAATGAATTACTACTAAGATTATTATCATTAGTAATAAATTGGTTAATTTTATAGTTATTATTAATATTAGTATTATTATTATCATTAATACTAAAAGTATCATTAATTTTTAAATATATCATTTTATTAAAAACTAGTATTTTTATTAAGAACATTATTAGTAGTATCATTATTACTAACATTATATATATTATTAAAATTATCTTTTATATAAAAACTTACATTTTTATATTAATATTATTATTAAACCTAATAGTATTATTATCATTATTTTAGCATTTTCATTAAATTAACTAACAAACGATATTCATATAACAATATATATTTAATACGTATAAGTAAACTATAATAATATCTTATTTAATAAAATAGATAAATTGAAAATATAATAAAATATATAAGTTATTGATATAAAAACTTATAGTAATAATAATAATATACGTAATTACTCGATTACAAGTATATGTATTAATACATATATAAATTATATATTGGTTCGTGAATCCGAGGCCAACCTGCACTTGTTCAGTGCCGTCGTATGTATATTTTTACTACAAAATATCGTATGGTGAGTTTCATTTGCCTTTTTACCCTTAATATTTTTGGGCTGAGAATACATGCGCAATTTTTATAAATGTTTTACGAAATAGACACAAGTAATTGAAACTACATTATATGAGTGAATGATCGAAGCCGAATATGCCCCTTTTGCTTGGTAACCTAAGAATTAGTAAACCAATCTACTAATTGACGCGAATCCTAAAGATAGATCTATTGGGCCTAACGAACCCCATCCAAAGTACCGGATGCTTTAGTACTTCGATGTTGTTTTTATCATGTCCGAAGGATTTCCCGGAATGATAGGGGATATTCTTATATGCATCTTGTTAATGTAGGTTACCAGGTGTTCACCATATGAATGATTTTTGTCTCTATGCATGAGACGTATATTTATGAGAACTGGAAATAAAATTCTTGTGGTCTGTTAAAATAATGGAAATGATTATTTATGTTAAACTAATGAACTCACCAACCTTTTGGTTGACACTTTAAAGCATGTTTATTCTCAGGTATTAAAGAAATCTTCCGCTGTGTATTAGCTCCTTTTAAAGATATTACTTGGAATCATTCATGGCATATTTCAAAAGACGTTGCATTCAAGTCGTTGAGTTTAGTAAAGATTATGATTAAGTAAATGACAGATTAGATCATTTATAGATAGATATTATGAAATGGTATGCATGCCTGTCAACTTTCGATGTAATGAAACTTTGTCTTTTAAAACGAATGCAATGTTTGTAAAATGTATCATATAGATGTCAAATACCTCGCGATGTAACCAAATGTAATGTATTCGTCCAGATGGATTATGACGGGTCCTTTCACCATAACAGGTAAAATCTCGGGTAATCAAGCCCCCCGAGTGCGAAGCCTGGTACCGGGTGAATTGTGTATTATGCGCACCCTCTAGACACACTCTCCTTTTGAATAAGTCTAGACAAACTTTAGTTTTATTGAAGGCTTTTTGGAAATTCAAATAACTATAACTAGATATTATGTAATAGAAACTATGCTCATTAGTAATAATAGATTCCACTTAAAACAAACCAAAAATGTAATATCAGTACATTTTTAATGCATGACGAACAGACGAAGTAAGTAATAAGTGACACTACACATAGGCGGAGTCAGTAGGGTGGCCAAAGGTGGCAATGCCACCCCGAACAAATTTAATAAGCTCGTTATTATATACTACGTATGATAATTTTTGTATTTATACTAGGTCATCAAAACTAAGCCTTCCTCAATTGGCCCATATTACTCTAAGTCCATATGAATCATATCAACAAGTTAATTAAATAAAAAGTAGCCCAACTCAGTTATTTAATCACGGATTATAACTTGATTTCACGTTCATTCACACCTAACATTTATCTAATTAATGACGTCTCCGTGCGAAATTCAACAGCTATTGTGCAAGGTTAGGATTTTTTTTTTCCAGTTTATGTTCAACCCTATTTATTAATATATTAATATAATATCAATATCAACTACTATTATAATAATTATGACAACCAGTATAATTAAAATTGTATTTATTTTTGTGATTCATGTAGCTTTTTGTTTAACATTATTATTTTTTGTTATTATTATTTACAATTCAAATTTAATGAACGGATTATTATAGTTCATAATTATGTTGGGTTGATTGATAATAAGTTTTTATTTAATGATCTTAGGTTAAATTACGAGTCAAAAAAGAACAATGTTTTATTTTTTTAAGCCAAAATTGTCGATAATCACCAATCACAACAAGAAGGAGATAATGTTATAGAGTAAGATTGTAAGAACTCATCTACTGAGTAAGCTTGTAAGTCGTATGGTTTATTGTTTATAACGGATATCGTTGTTATTTTATATAAAAAAAAAAATATTACTATATTTAATTACTATATAATGCCACCCTTAACGTTAATTCCTGGCTCCGCCATTGACACTACATATATTCATAGTTGATGTATGACATTGTTTACTTAATGCAGGACGAACCCAGAATAATCGAAGAAACCATTGAACAAACATGTCCTTAAAATGCAGTCTGAGATATATGGTTACTTGTAAGTTGTAAAGTTGTAATTACTTATATAAAAAATAAAGTGTTCAATTTTGAAAGAATTAAAAGATGAGGGGCTTATACTACAAATTACGTTGATAAAGAAAAGTACGTATTGGAGGTGAAGTTGGAATAAATCACTCGAGTGTTGATATTGACATATGTTATCTAAATCGAATAAAAGTGTAGTACGTGAAGCGATCATCACGGTCCATTTATCGTACACAAAATATCTCTTATTATAAGTGTATTTTGAACAAACTTGTTTGTAGCGCAAGTTGAAACGTGTAGCTGGCAATAGCACAGCTAGGGTGGGGGCAGGGGATGTTAGATCAGTAGAGTTTATGTTGTTAAGCGTTTGATAAATTAACTGGAACTTATTTATGTAAAATGATATATACGGATAAAAATTAAATGATGTATAATGATTTAAAAAGATAGTGTAATTTCAGTTTTCATAAGCTTTCAGCTTATTTATATCAACTAATTCAAGTAGCTTATTTTTTTTAGAGTTTCTTTTTTTCATAAGTTTTGTAAGACCACTCCCTGTAGTTAGTTACCCGCTCGTTACCCGTCATTACCCGTAACTAACTATAGGCACGAGCTAGTTACCCGCTTTAGTTATCCGCTTTCACCATGGATTTAACTGATGTTGAAGTTTAGTTATAGAATTTGTGGGTCCTAATGGCTTTTTATTGTTTGGACTTGATGTTTTATTGCTTGTACGTTGTATATTAAGAAGATTATTGTTTTAGCCATGATAGGAAGTGTTTAGTTATGGGTTAGTTATAAAATATTGGTGTTGATGTGGCGCTAATGTGAAAGGTTAAGAGGATGAATAGTTTAGTTATGATCGAAAGTGACCTAACTATTTATCTCTCAAATAAGTCTAGAAGTTTGAGCTAGTTTATGAAAAAAATAAGTTTAAACTCACATAAAGTTCTAAAATTTTGTGTGTTATGTGTAGATCTATTACTTGTATATAGTCGTGCTTTGAATGTTCTTTTTCAATTGACTTTAAATAAGTTTTCTTGTGTTATATACGGAGTAATAGTTTTTATTACCAGTAAAAATATATTTTAATTGATAAATCTCAATACAAATATCATTTTGTTGGTTAAAAAAATTATTATACAATACTTAGATGAAATTTATATGAATAAATTAAGTTTTATATGTGTTTTCATTTGTTATAACTCTCATCAAGTATTATGAGTATAATATAATCAAAAAAGTTATTTAAATTCGATGCGCAAATCATGACTATTAAAGAGACGGATGGAGTAAATAAAATACGTCAACACATTAATAATAAATATATTGACCACCTACATGGAGTGTCATTTCTTTCTTTCTTTCTTTCTTTCTTTCTTTCTGTACTTTGAGTTGGCTCGGTGTAGAAGATGGTTTTTAATCTTCTCTTTGTGATTTAATTACAAAATTTCTTTTCGTTCTCGATTTTTTGCCTGTTTGTTTGATGTATTACATCGTTAATTGTTTGTTAGTTTGGATCCTTTTTGTACATTTGTTTGTTTCACTTTATTGGTCTTTTGGATTGGCTTGGTTTGTTTTGGTTGTGGTTGTTTTCGTGTGTTCTGTCTTTCGCCCTCATCACTTTTCTTAAAGTGTCAAAGTTCTCAATAAAGTTTCAAGTTTTTTATGAAAATAAATAAAAAATGGAGTGCATTAGTAGTACTTGTGTTTTCTATTTTTACTCCGTACAATGTTCCTTTTATCTTGTCGTGAAACGTTATAGCACTCTAAATCTGTTTATATAGATAGATTCTCTAATTTAATTATGTTATATCATCACCTACTCCTTCCTCTCAAATTTATTGGCCACCATCTCATTTTGAGATGTCCCAAATTAATTGTCTACTTCCATAAATAGATAAGAATAACGTGATAAAAAGCTTTTGTGCCCCTACTTTATTCATGTAGGACAAAAAGATGTTAAAAAGTAAATGGTAAAACGGGAAATTAAAAAAAAAAATGTACATGTGACAGGTATTTTTTCTTAAACTATATGTTTTTTGTCTAGGGACGGTAGATATGGGACGGAGGGAGTATTAACAAACGAAAGTACGGGTTCGAGCATCATCAATGACATTGAAGTGAACGCATTCGATTGGATACAAAGAAGATATAACAGAGAGAGATTGGATTGGCATGATTGGATTACAAATCCATATCAATACTGCATTTGAAGAAGTTAGCGAATAAGAGTGGCCGGGTTAACTATTAGCCATTGAGTAATAGTTTATAATCGGTTATGTGTAGCTTCATTCGTTTTGCTTTGCATTGTTGACATCTTGTTTCCATGAACGTGTGACATTGTATAGTATCTATACATTCACGATAATATATCTATTATTGGCTTTCTTTAAAAAAAAAAAAAAACTAATAATATTTAAACAAGCACTAACGTTATGTTTGGCATTAAGCTTTTAGGAGCTTTTAACTTTTAGCTTTTATGAAAAAGCTTCTAAGACCACTCCTAATCATGACATGCTTCTGTAAAAAAAATTAATAACACATCAACGTCAACTCAACATTTCTTTAAAAGGACTAAAAAAAGACTAACAACAATAACATAATTCATCAAAAAAACTAGAACCCACTTATCATTATTTATTTAATTAAAATAGAAAACATCACATATTCTTTAATATAAAAACATTAAATGATATAAAATGAGTGGACATATAGAGACTCCAATATTTACGGACCCCACTTAATTACATCTCACCGTCTTCATATGTTTGTTTTTTTTTAAAAGCAAGAAAGACTTATATTAAACAAACACGAATAGTACATGGTTGACTGGTCAACCTTAACAGCACGATACATCACGAAAGAAATAAGGAAAACAAATTACATCGCCTTAAGCTAATTGCAAAGATTGCAACTAACAAAAGGGGTTAAAACTAAGGGTGTGAGAACCATTGTAGCCAATCCATAATATGACCCTTGCAACGTCGTGAAATCCAATCATATGAAAGAACTTGAACCTCGCTAAATAAAGATGGGACCGTCTCGAGCTTATTCTTGAACACCTTTGCATTTCTATTCTTCCATAGAATGTAACAAACCACCCAACATACCGCTTGCCATTGATTCTTTTTATGATCCTGTGCTACACAACCGAAAGTACCATTAAAAATATCCTCAAACCCGAATATAGCCGAATTATACCCCCACCATTTAAGAACTTTAGCCCAAATGTCTTTTGCCACTTGACAAGAAAAAAGTATATGCTCCACCGTCTCAATGTCACCATCACAAATCGGGCATCTCACACTATTCAAGTCGATGCCCCGTTTATCTAACTCGAATCTTACCGGTATACGTCCTAATCTCGCCCGCCAAATAAACACCTCCACTTTTTTTGGAACCAAACCATTTCGCAACGACTCAATAGAATTAACCGCACGTGGTAGAATGATTTTGTCAACAATAACCGAACATTCCTTGACCGTATAAATGCCCTTCGAATTAAGATTCCAGCTCCAACAGTCTTTTTTACCTTCGGTCACCTGCAAGTTCCGAACAGTATCACGTAACTCATTTAGTTCACTATTCGTTCGGCCCATCGGTGGATAGGCCCAATTGCCGAGCCCATCACCCTTAAATTCTTCGATTTTGCTACTGATTTTGATATCTTTGTCGATCTCTAGCCTGTGTAGTCTTTTGAATCTGTCCTTAAAGCTTGCGTTCCCCACCCAAATGTCATCCCAAAAAGAAGTGCTTTTCCCATCCCCGATTGAGCGTATGAAAGAATTAGAGAAAGAAATCCCTAACCCGTCCACATGTTTTCCTGCATCACAAATAGAATTCCAAAGGCTAGCGTTTGGATTCCGGGCAAGTCCGTTACCAAGTACAAGACCTCCATTAGAACCATAAATGCTACGAATAACGGTGACCCACAAAGTGTTAGTTTTGGTCTTAAACCTCCTCCACCACTTACAAAGAAGAGCCAAATTTTTACTTTTTAAGGACATGATATTTAAACCTCCTTCTTCGTGAGGAAGAAGGATTTTTTCCCACTTAACCCATGACATTTTAGAATTAGAACCCGTCCCGCCCCAAAAAAAATTCCGTCTCACACTCTCGAGAGAATTAAGCACACAAGTAGGGGCACGAAAGAGCGAGAAGTAATAGAGAGGTAGGCTAGAGAGAACCGACTTAACTAAAGTTAACCGTCCACCGAAAGAAATCATTTTTGCTCTCCAATCTGCTAACCTCTTGTTAAATTTCTCGATCACCGGGGACCAATCATTCAATTTCTTCATCCTATTACCCACGAGAATACCCAAATACATGAAAGGCAATCGACCGCCGAGACACGAACACCAAGACGCAAGAGCCTCCACATTATCATTACTAATGCCTATCGCAAATAATTGACTTTTATTATAATTAACCTTCAACCCCGAAGCCCGTTCAAAACATTCCAACAAGTACATTAAATTTCGCGCATTACGTCTACTCCATTCACCAAAAAAAATCGTATCATCCGCATATTGCAAATGGGAGATGACGACTTTATCTTTACCCACCTCCACCCCTTTATACATCCCTCTCTCAACCGCCACTTTCGTTAGGATATTAAGTCCCTCCGCTGCTATAATAAAAAGAAAAGGCGATAAAGGATCACCTTGGCGAACTCCCCTTTTAAGATTAAACTCACTTGTCGGAGACCCGTTTATGAGAATGGAGATTGTAGCCGATTTAAGACACGAGGAAATCCACTTGCACCATTTGGTACCGAACCCCATACATTTCATCACTTCAAGAAGATAATCCCAATTAAGCGAATCAAAGGCTTTCTCGAAGTCTACCTTAAAAATTAGGCCGTGCTTTTTGTTTCTTTTAAGATCTTCGACTACTTCATTAGCAACTAACGCACCATCAAGAATATATCTACCCCCAAGAAACGCACTTTGTTCCATCCCTATAAGACGAGGTACCACTTTACGAATTCTCAAGGACAACATTTTCGCGATAATTTTATAATAACTGCATATAAGACTAATCGGACGATAATCACTAAAACTCAGCGGATCCGATTTCTTCGGAATAAGGGAAACAAAAGAAGCATTGCAACCCTTTGAAAACTCACCAAAAACCCAAAACCAGTTGATTGCACCTATCAAATCATCTTTGATTATGGACCAAAACTTTTTGAAAAAACCAAAGTTGAACCCATCCGGTCCCGGGGCCTTCGAACTACCACAACATTTGACCGATTTCCAAATTTCCTCTTCCGTGAAGTGAGCTTCTAAGAGCTCATTATCCGCTAATGAAATCGATTCAGAAAACAGCCCTTCAAGGCTTGGTCTTCATATGTTTGTATATGGACGAAATCTAATATTGTCTAGAAAAAGACGAATAAAGACCCTATGGTGTCTTAAAAATGACGGTAAAATGACATAGCGTTGGTACCGGTCTAATTAATAAAAAGCTCCGTTTGTTTGAATGAGCTACTAGCTTTTAAAATTGGGAAAAAGCTCTAACATTAAACGCTAGTGTATCAAGCGTTTGAGGTAAAAAAACTAACGTTTGAATTGTAAATGACATAGATACCCAATTTATTATTTAGAGCATTCCCAATGGTTAGCCAATGTGTTTGCCAATCTATTGCCAAAATATTAACACCATTAGGAGTAGATTGCCAATGTTTAGCCAATCTTTTCTAGCCAACCATCTTGTGAATATGAAGCATAATACATCATTGAAGTAATTGTTTTAATCCTTTATACATTTTGCTTTTAGAGTTGTACTATGATTAAATTAATCATTTTATAGTGGTTGTGAAAAGGTGTGATGGTTGGAAGTGAATTGTGATGATTTAGTGATGGGAAGAAATTGAAGAAAAATTGTGATGTGACGCTGATGTAGCAATGTGTTAATATGAAGAAGGGTGTCATGAATGGGAATGCTCTTAACAAATATCCCATTTTGTTCCCCTACAGCAACCTTTCTGTTCTCCAATTTATTACGAAATATTATACTATTATTTAGCAAATTATATCATTTACCTTCAACAACATATATATTTGTCAACAACTTATAAATTACTTTGCTATATATCTATGATATGCTATCGTACTTCTTTTACTAAAATATTATATATTAATTTAGCATCAAGTGATTTTTCCTTGTGTCCATATTTGTCATTTTATCAATTTTTTAACAGCTTCAGCTAATTTGCCAAACACCTAAATATATTTAAAAAGCTTCAGCTTCTAACTTTCAGTTTTCAGTTAACAGCTTTCAGTTAACAGCTTTCAGCTACCAGCTACCGGCTACCAGCTACCGGCTACCAGCTACAGCTTCCAGCTAGTTTTGCCAAACATACCCTAAATAACAAGCATCCAATGATATATTCAAACATCCGTGACTATGCTCGTCTTTAGCCAGAAGCTTCATTAGAAAGATAAGCATCAAAATACAGTTTAACTTGAGAAACATGCGATATCTGAAGAAATCGGTATACAACCCTGATAGATCCAAATCAACCGCCCAACCAAACACCTACTCACTATCTAGGGTAAACATTCGGCGAAAAAGGCATTAAACAAACTGACATCCATAACTCAAAAGAGCCCGACAAATTAGAATCTACACCGGAAAAGTAAACTCCACCAAAGATCTCAAGCGAATGAACACTCCAAGGAGGGAAAGATCAAGGATGTACTGAACCACTAACGAATTCACGTAGTCACATAATGTTTAATATAATATATAATAGGGTTAAGGCTACTCAAGGGCCATATACTTTTCATTTTGTCCCGATGTAGTCCATATACCCAAAAAAATACTATTATAGTCCATAAACTTTTAAAAAGTGTATCGATGTAGTCCATAAGGTAACCCGTTACCGGTTTAAAATCGATCAACCTTATTTATCAGGTCAATGGACTATATCGATACATTCTTTTAAAGTTTATGGACTATAATAGTATTTTTTTGGGTATATGGACTACATCGGGACAAAATGAAAAGTATATGGCCCTTGAGTAGCCTTATGTCACAATCCAACAATTTTATGGCCCAACCCACTAAGTTTATGGCCCAATATGTGAAAATCAAAGAAGGCCCAAGAACCTCATGGAAGTTCACTAGAACTTTCCCATGAGTTCTTCCATGGAATGGTATAGAATGTCCATGGAAATATCTAGATACATGAAGCTTCTAGTTCTTAGATCTTAGCCATCCATTGTATTTAATCCTAGCCATCCATTTTGTGATATGAGTAGTATAAATAGGGGTGGCCTCATTTGGCACACCACACCTCAAATCTCAAACATTCTCTCTTGTAAAGCATTCTCAAGCAATATAAATATTTTCTTCAATTCCACTTGTTCTATAATATTTTCTCTTTTGGTTACTTGAATCGTTATAAGGTCCGAGAAAGGCTGACTTAGTAGAGACTAAGTGCCGCACGTGAGCTTATCGAGATAAGTCTGTGACATTTGGTATCAGAGCAAGGTCGATTCAAGGAGATGGCAACCGAGACTGAGAAGAATGTGAGCGCAACAAGTGGTGTGATGGGTGATGAGACTCGTGGTCGGGTAGAGACTCGCCAAGGAGCCAAGAAGAACCGAGGTACGTCTAAAGACTTTGTCGCGAACTTGGATAAGAGGATCATGGATGTAGAGACATCCATGGACGACGTGAAAGCAAAGGTCGAAGACGTCCACCAACGTTTGGATGGTTTGGACGGGGACTTTGACGAATTGAAAGATGATTGCAAGAGTGCAATCAACGTGCTAGACGTTGACATGCGACGTGAGATCCATGACTTAAGGGGTATGCTCATGGGTGAGATTACGAAGTTGCGAGGCGAAATGGAGGGGGAGGTCTCCACTATTCACCAACGCCTCGTGGATTTACAAACCAACATGAACTATTGTTTGAGATTCATGGCTAGTGGGGGTGGCAACACTGGATGCAATGCTCTGAAGGTGGACATTCCCAAGCCGTCACCGTTCGTGGGGAAGCGGGAAGCCCGAGCGGTTGATGATTTTATATGGGAGATGGAACAATACTTGGAGGGAGTCAACATAGTGGATGATGCAATGAAGATCAAGACGGCAACTCGTTACCTGAAGGATACCGCAGCATTATGGTGGCGTCGTCGATATGGAGATATCGAGAAAGGTACGGTTACTATTGATACTTGGGATGATTTCCTTACTGAACTTAAGAATCAATTCTACCCCAAGAATGCTCAAAAGGATGCGATGAGTCGTCTACGTAAATTACATCATTCCGGGACGATTCGGGAGTATATTAAAGAATTCACGAACCTTAGCCTGGAGGTCCCAGATATTCCCGATGATATTCTTCTCTTCTATTTTCTCGATGGTTTGCAACCTTGGGCTAAAACGGAGTTGGAGAGACGAGGAGTCCAAGACCTTGCCACCGCAATTGCTCAAGCGGAGGCACTAGTCGACCATGCTAATAGGAAAGATTCGTTCAAGTCAAAAGATAAGAAGGTGAGCCATGAGAAAGGTGGGGGAGATAAGCCCGCCCAATCAAGGAATGATAATACACGTAAGCCACCAACCGGGAATAACAAGAGCATAAAAACTTCTTACAAGAATGATGGATGTTTCATATGTGATGGACCGCATAGAGCCCGAGATTGTCCGAAGAAAGCTAGCCTTCATGCTATGGAAGCTCAAAAGGCGGGTTGTCAGGATGAGGAGCGGTGCATAGGATCAATGCATATCCTCAACGCAATCAAGGCCAAGACGGAGATACCCAAGGTAGTGGCTAAAGGACTCCAATTCGTAGATATTAACATTTGTGGAGATCGGGTACGAGCTTTGGTGGATACGGGAGCAACTCATAACTTTATCTCCACCGATGAAGCCAAAAGGCTAGGACTTAAGGAAACAAAAGAGAGTGGCATGATGAAGACGGTGAACACGAGTGCCAGGCCGATTAGTGGGGTGGCTAAAGACGTATATGTGAAGATTGGAGAATGGGAAGGAATGATTGATCTCTCAGTCGTGCCTATGGACGACTTCAAGTTGGTACTTGGGATGGAGTTCCTAGATAAGGTACGCGGTTTTCCTATGCCGTTTGCTAATTCACTGTGTATCTTGGATGGTGAGAAGACTTGTATGGTGTCAACCGAACGTGGAAGCAAGAGTGCATCCAAGTCACTTTCGGCCATGCAATTCAAGAAGGGGTACAACAAGAATGAGACATGCTATTTAGCGGTAGCAAAGCAAGAGACGGTTGAAGATAAGGGAAAACTAGAGGTACCCAAGGAAATTGAGAAGGTCCTTGATGAGTTCTAGGATGTCATGCCCAAGGAGTTACCAAAGAAGTTACCACCTAGAAGGGAGGTTGACCATGCGATTGAGTTGGAGCCGGGATCAAAACCACCTTCCAAAGCCCCATACCGAATGCCACCACCCGAGTTAGAGGAGTTGCAAAGACAACTCAAGGAGTTGCTGGATGCGGGATACATCCGACCGTCAAAATCCCCGTATGGTGCTCCGGTGCTATTTCAAAGAAAGAAGGATGGGTCCTTGCGGATGTGTATAGATTACCGGGCACTCAACAAGGTAACTATCAAGAACAAATACCCAATCCCACTTATTGCTGATTTGTTCGATCAACTTGGGAAGGCGAGATACTTCTCCAAGTTATACTTGAGATCGGGATATTATCAAGTCCGAATTGCCGAAGGAGATGAGGCTAAGACCACATGCGTGACGAGGTATGGCGCTTATGAATTTCTAGTCATGCCCTTTGGTTTAACCAATGCCCCTGCCACATTTTGTACTTTGATGAACAAATTATTCCACCCGTTCCTCGACAAGTTTGTCGTGGTGTACTTGGATGACATAGTCGTGTATAGCGACACCATGGAAGATCATGTGAGGCACTTGAAGCAAGTATTTCAAGTACTAAGGGACAACGAGTTGTATGTGAAGCTAGAGAAATGTTCATTCGGATTAGAGGAGGTGGATTTTCTTGGACATAGAATTAAAAATGGGAAGTTACTCATGGATGGGGCTAAGGTCAAGGCAATTCAAGAGTGGGAGGCACCAACGAAGGTGACTGATTTACGATCTTTCCTTGGTTTAGTAAACTACTATCGTCGTTTTATCAAGGGATACTCAGCGAAAGCGGCTCCATTGACAGAATTGTTAAAGAAGAATAAAGCTTGGTTGTGGGATGAGAAATGTCAAGCAGCATTCGAGGAGTTAAAAGGAGCTGTCATGGAAGAACCGGTGTTGAGACTTCCAGATGTGACCATTCCGTTCGAGTTACACACAGACGCATCGGACTTTGCTATTGGAGGAGTTCTAATGCAAGAAGGTCACCCAATCGCGTTCGAAAGTCGAAAACTTAACGAGGCGGAAAGGAAGTACACTGTGCAAGAGAAAGAGATGACAGCGATTATTCATTGTTTGAGGACATGGAGGCATTATCTTTTGGGATCAAGGTTCGTGATCAAGACGGATAATGTGGCAACGAGTTATTTTCAAACCCAAAATAAGTTGAGTCCCAAACAAGCTCGTTGGCAAGACTTCTTAGCCGAATTTGACTATGTGTTGGAGTATAAGCCTGGGAAAGCCAATGTGGTAACTGATGCCCTAAGTCGTAAGGCGGAGTTTGCAGCGATCACAAAACCACAATTCTTCCTTCAAGATCGTATAAAGGAGGGATTAGAGCATGATTCTATAGCCAAAAACCTTGTTGGATTGGCTCGAGATGGGAAAACGCGAAGGTTTTGGCTCAAGGGTGATCTATTATTCACCAAAGGAGACCGGTTATATGTGCCTAGGTGGGGTGATCTTAGACGGACAATCTTGAAGGAGTGTCATGATTCAAAGTGGGCTGGTCATCCAGGTATCAAGAGGACACTGGCATTAGTAGAAGGCACTTATTATTGGCCAAGGATGGAAGACGACGTAGAGACGTACGTGCGGACATGCCTAATATGCCAACAAGACAAGATAGAGCAACGCCAACCAGGAGGACTATTACAGCCACTACCTACACCGAAAGGACCATGGGAGAGTGTTTCCATGGACTTCATTACTTGCTTACCCAAGTCGGAAGGGTGTGGGAGTATTATAGTCGTGGTAGACCGGTTTTCTAAGTATGGTACCTTCATAGCCGCATCATCCGAAGTTACCGCGGATGAAACCGCAAAACTATTTTTCAAGAATGTGGTGAAGTATTGGGGGATACCACATGTGATAGTAAGTGATCGAGATCCTAGGTTCACAGGGCGTTTTTGGACAGAGTTGTTCAAGATCATGGGGACGGACTTGAATTTCTCCACGAGTTTTCATCCCCAAACGGACGGACAAACAGAAAGGGTGAATGCACTATTGGAGCTCTATCTTCGACACTATGTAAGTGCAAATCAACATGATTAGGCTAAGCTCCTTGATATTGCTCAGTTCTCTTATAACATGCAAAGGAGTGAGTCCACGGGGAAGAGTCCTTTTGAGTTGGTGACAGGACGCCAACCTTTGACCCCAAATGCTTTGGCCGCTTCATATGATGGAAGCAGCCCAGCCGCTTATAGAACGATGAAGGAGTGGCACGAACAAGCCGACTTGGCCCGAGCATCACTAGATAAGGCGGCCAAGAAAATGAAGAAATGGGCGGATGAGAAAAGGCAACATGTTGAGTTCAAAGTTGGGGACCAAGTGATGGTGAAGCTTTTACCTCAACAATTCAAAACATTTAGGAAGGTGCACAAAGGATTGATCTGGAGATATGAAGGCCCATTCCCAGTAATTGGACGTGTTGGGAATGTATCTTATCGAGTCCAACTACCGCCCAAGTTAAAGATTCATCCAGTCTTCCACGTAAGTTTTCTAAAACCTTATCATGGGGACGAGGAAGAACCAGAACGAGGAGTTTCCAAACGAGCACCAATGGCAGTTGCGACTTCGTTTGATCGTGAGGTGGAAGATATCTTGTTACATCGAACGGTACGAAGACGAGGTGTGCCGAGCTATAGAGAATACCTAGTTAAGTGGCGTAACTTACCCGATAGTGAAGCAAGCTGGGAGGCCGAAGACCTATTGTGGCAGTTCACAGACAAAATCAAGAAGTATCACGAGGATCACACGACGAGGACGTCGTGAGCTTAGGTGGGGGAGAATGTCACAATCCAACAATTTTATGGCCCAACCCACTAAGTTTATGGCCCAATATGTGAAAATCAAAGAAGGCCCAAGAACCTCATGGAAGTTCACTAGAACTTTCCCATGAGTTCTTCCATGGAATGGTATAGAATGTCCATGGAAATATCTAGATACATGAAGCTTCTAGTTCTTAGATCTTAGCCATCCATTGTATTTAATCATAGCCATCCATTTTGTGATATGAGTAGTATAAATAGGGGTGGCCTCATTTGGCACACCACACCTCAAATCTCAAACATTCTCTCTTGTAAAGCATTCTCAAGTAATATAAGTATTTTCTTCAATTCCACTTGTTCTATAATATTTTCTCTTTTGGTTACTTGAATCGTTATAAGGTCCGAGAAAGGCTGACTTAGTAGAGACTAAGTGCCGCACGTGAGCTTATCGAGATAAGTCTGTGACACTTAACCCTATATAATATAATAATAATAATAATAATAATAATAATAATAATAATAATAATAATAATAATAATAATAATAATAATAATAATAATGGGTCATCATCAAAACGGAATCACTTTTTTAAGGAGAAGTAATTTTTTTTTTCGTTTTTTTGATTAAAAACTTTCCAAATTAAGATCACATGAAAATATATGGACATTTTAAAATAGACACTTGTGATAAATATTATTATTTTGGTGGGAAAACGCTTGAAGAAAATAAATGATAACATGCATCATATGTAATGTTTTAATTAGAGTGTTTTTCATCATTTTTTTCGTCTTATGTGAAGTTTTTTTCTTCAAAATTTAGCCCGATTTTGAGTTTAGGGTTTTGGGTTTTGGGTTTTGAGTCCCTGAGTCCAAAACCCTAAACTCTAAATCGTTCATGTTAAAAATTCAATCTAAACCCGAATTTCTAAACCCTAATTTCAGAACCCCAATTTCCAAACCCTAATTTCTAAACCTTAATTTCTAAACCTTAATTTCTAACCTCTTAAAAAACCTTTAATTAAAACATTACATATGATGTATGTTCTCATTTATTTTTTCTAGCGTTTTCCAGCAAAAATAATAGCATTTATCACAAAGTGTCTTTTTTAAAAGTTCATAGTTCATATTTTCACATGATCTTAATGTTTGAAAAAAAATTAAAAAAATGAAAAAAATTCTTCCCAACAAAAAAATGTTTCTCTCTTGATTAAAACACGAATAATAATAATAATAATAATAATAATAATAATAATTATAATAATAATAATAACAATATAATAATAATAATAATAATAATAATAATAATAAGTCATTTAATTGATTTAATATGTATATATATATATATATATATATATATATATATATATATATATATATATATATATATATATATGGCAGGTTCAAACAAGAACCACAGTAAGGGAGAGAACTGCGATAATTTTTTAATTTTATAGTTTTTATGCATTTAAATGTTACAAATTACATAGAAATGTTAATTAATGTTCATATCATTAATAAACACGTGTTAATTAACACAAATTACATGTTAAATTATTAATTATATATATATATATATATATATATATATATATATATATATATATATATATATATATATATATATATATATATATATATATATATATATATATATATATATATATATATATATATATATATATATATATATATATATGGCAGGTTCAAACGAGAACCACAGTAAGGGAGAGAACTGCGATAATTTTTTAATTTTATAGTTTTTATGCATTTAAATGTTACATATTACATAGAAATGTTAATTAATGTTCATATCATTAATAAACATGTGTTAATTAACACAAATTACATGTTAAATTGTTAATTATATGAATTTATGCACATGTTCACACAACAAATATGCACATGTAAACGAGAAAAATATATATTTGATTATATATGTAAAACATAAGTTTTTTCAAACTATTTTATGATCATACTTACTCTTTATCAACATTTATGGCTTATTCAATATACTCACATGTGAAAATCTTTGTAAATTAAAACTTCTCTTTGTATATATATATAAATATAATAGTTTTATGAGCATGTGCATTGCATAGAAGTTGTAATCTGCGAATGTAAATATCAGGCTTTGAACTCATGCGTTCCACAGCTGTTATGAGAGGAAAAAGTATAGATAGTATCGAATAATTAGGGTATTTAAAACCGTTGTCTTAATTTCAAAAACATCAATATCAATATTCAACTTGACCCGACATGTTTGAACAAAAAGTGTTTTATGTTAGCCAACTTGATCCGACATGTTTTGGCCCGGACCCTATTGACCCATTTCTCTAGCTGCGTGCCTACCTATTTTTTCACTCTTAGAGTCATCATAAATATGTTTACGTGCATCGTCTTTATAAACAGTTGATAGATAAGTTTAGAAATAAAATATTTTATGAAATATGATTTGTAATAGATGAAAGACATCAAAATACATGTAGTTTTGGACGTATATGGATATCTGTTTAATTTAAATCTATATATGAATATCAATATTTATTTAACTTAAATATAAACACATTATTCTTATCTTATGTTATGATGCTAGTATGCTAAATAGGATTTTTCAAAAAAGTAGTTCAATTATATTTATATATTTGTCAAAATTAATTCTTATTTTGTCACATAGAATTTTTAGAAAATAGTTTATGAAAAGAGCCACATGTAAATCGTTTTCTTATTTAGTTTTACTTCATTTTTAACATAATAATAATAATAATAATAATAATAATAATAATAATAATAATAATAATAATAATAATAACAGTAACAATAATTAATACAATAATAATAAAATAATGTATGGTTTCCGTAGTTTATTTTATAGTTTCCTTATTTAGTTTTAATAATAATTGGAGTTTTATATTAATATGGTGGTGTCACGCAAGCAAACTTAATATGGTTGCGCCACATAAGCAGAAAAAACCTTTTTTATATAATGTATAGAAAGATAATAAAAACAATATTAGCAAATCATTTTGATAAAATGATGACATGGTTAAATAATACCCATTAGATTAAAAAGTTAAATTGAGTGAGGACCCTTGAATAAATAAAAGTTGATATATTTACAAATAATCTATAGCCAGCGTGCTTTTATAAAAATTCTATATCAAACATAATTCTAATAAAAGTCATAAACCAAACATAATTTCCATTGATACTCTTCTCTAATTTTCTAAATAGTTTGATTTAAGTTTATCCTAATCAATAATCAAAAATTTAAAATAAATATATCAACAATAACCTTAGATATAACTCATGGCTGAACATTCGGATTAACCCACCATTTAATTTCACAATTCATGCTTTGATATAAATAAAAGAACTTGGTGATTGTGTTTTTTATGGTTCTTCTCTTTTAACACATGATGTCTCTCGGATCAGGGATGCCTTCTATCTTTGTTTAAGCTTAAGATAGTTTAGACCTTAAGGATCGTTAATATGTCACCTCACCGGGTCGCTCCTATTGATGAGCCGTCAGTGTTTGCATGTAGTTCATGTTTCTCGGGCGTCGGGGGTTTAGGACATTGCTGTCTATTCAGAATCTTCAAGCCTAACGTATTTACATAGTGACATGTCAGTCCTTTGACAGGGGCGGTAGGACCAGTATAACGGTTTTAAGGTTATCACATATTCATGAGCCGACATTGCACACTCTCAGCTACGTAACTGATGAAATTAAAAAATGCACTTACTTTAACCTTTTCTGAATTACAAATTTTATCTTTATCACTTTTCTTTATTTATCTGTTTATCTTAGAAAATTAGAAAACCTAAAATTATCTCAAACTACTCCTTAGAAATAACAGGTCTATTAATAGTTTGCTACTGCGAAAGCTTCGATTATGTTGTCTTCTTAAACGAACGACCCTAGGTCATCCTTCTCTTACTCACCCATAAGAATAAGTAGTAGATTTATGCCCCGCATATTATAAATTTAAAATCCAGATTCATGCTGAGA
This sequence comes from Rutidosis leptorrhynchoides, assembly GCF_046630445.1. Classification (NCBI taxonomy): domain Eukaryota; kingdom Viridiplantae; phylum Streptophyta; class Magnoliopsida; order Asterales; family Asteraceae; genus Rutidosis; species Rutidosis leptorrhynchoides. Next base: position 62,591,077 of record NC_092334.1, read on the forward strand.
AACCTTGATAGACTGCTGGCGACCTAACGACACCGCCACAAAATAAATCATCCGCTTTGACCATATCAATATCCACTGAATCGGGTGATCATTGCAGTAAACAAGTTATTGTTTTTTTATTATTTTTTTTGCTTTTCTCTTCAAAGCAACCCATTTTTATGTAAAAAAATTTTTCTATTCTCCTTTCTTTCTCTTTATCTTGTCATTTAGTTTTTTTTTTTTAAATCCAAAACAAAATAATAAAATAACTTTTTTAAATAAGTATTTTTTTTCTTTTCAATTTGTTTCTTTTACTTACATTATGTTTCCACTTTTCAAATTTATAAAAGAAATCTAATTAATGACAAATGTTAAGTTTTATACCAATAATCGATATGTTGTTGCAAGCCGATAACGCTCAAATTATACACATTTTTATACGCATTTTCGGTTCTCTACGTTATTACTTTAGATGAAACTTAAAGACTCTAGAATTTGTATGAGCTTAACATTAAGATTATGGGCCAAGGAAGAGTTTATGTGACTTTGGACGAGATTTGACAAAAACCTGTAAGTAACTAGAGGGGGAGGGGGGGGTGAATAGTTACTTAATGGTTTCTTAAAACTTTTTCGAAATCTTTAGCTATTAAAAGATAAGTTTTAAGTGCGAAAACGTTCGTGTTTGTTAATGCAAGTATGTAAAGAATGTAAGTGCACAAACACGGGGATTTATAGTGCTTCAGGAGGATGTTAACTAATCCTCCTTAATCCACTCCCCAATTCTAAGAATTGAGACTTTTCTTCACTATGATACCCCAAACCCGGTGGAGTGTCCGGATACAATACTAGCTCCTCAATAAGCCGCTACTTATGAACCCTTACGTCCCTTTGAAAATTTCACAAACACCAAATGCTCTTACCATAAGATCCTAATGCTCTAGGCTAGTGAAGTCACAACTACCTTCTAGATCTCTTTAAGAATATAGCTCATAAGTAAACTTATAGCTAAGTTTACAATCACTCATAGTTCTTCAATAAGTCACACCAACTTAATCCCCAATGAAATTGATCAACTTTCTGGATCCCTTTAAGGAAGTTGAATCACTAAGCAAGATGGTGTTTTCTATCATAAGAACTATCTAACTTCCTTGACTCCCTAAGAAAGTGTCTTACAAAGTAAACTTAAAGATACAAATGATAAGTACAAAGTTTCCATTTTAATTTTACTTAGTATAGGTAGAATCTCTCTTTCTCTCTTATAATCTCTCCATAGATATGTGTTTGAGGCTTAGGAGATCAGTAGATATGACTTTGAAAGAATGTTGGAAAGAGGTAGTCTTCTAGTTTGGCACATAGGTGTATTTATATTCCAAAAAAACTTGACAGACAAAACTGCGATCGAACCACGATCGACCTTGCGCTTGACCGTACAACTTTTGTCAGCATTTTAACATATCCGTTGGAGCTCCTTTTTCTTTGAATTTTTGACTTCTTTACCCAATGTAGAGCTTTCAAAATATGCTTAATACACCTAGAAGTTAACTCCATTACCCCTTTGATCTTGGACATATGCAAGGAGGTTGACATGTGCTAGCTAAAGAGAAAAGTCCAATGTCCTTGACCATTGTCATTGATTTCCTAATAGGGTAAATGCATATTTTTGTCCCTTGACAAACCACTAGCATCCAAACTTCATTACCCAAATATTTAAACACTTGTCTTCATCTTTGATGAAAGTATCTTGCCCATTGGAACCTTGTTACAACTCCATTGAACTAGTTTGAGAACACTTTGACTAGTTGCACTAATCATAAAGATACATCACTACATTCCAAACCTCATACCCATGTCTTCACCAACTTGTCTTTTATTTGATGGAAGTATCTTGCTCTTTTGAACATTGTTACATCTCAAATGAACTAGTTTGAATCTAGTTGGAACTTAATGATCCTTGTTACAACCTTGACTAACTTGAATTAATTACATGTACACACAAACAATGGTACTTGAAACTAATGGGAGAACACCTCTTTAATTGGGACTTTAATGACAATTATTAGTATGTTTAAATGACATTATGTAATAGTATAAAAAGATATGACACTTGTGTGTTTAATCTTATTTCAAGTTAAATTGTCATTAAGGTGTCATTAGGTGTGATTAATCAAGATTAACATCTTTTGGTTCAAAACTCTTTTGCAAAACAAAGAAGGCAACTATTCTAAGTATATTTAGAAAGGTTTTGCAAATTATAGATGTGTCAAAGTGGTCTAATTCAAAGTGAATGGATTTGGTAACAGGAAGAACTGCGGTCGATCCACGGTTTAGCCGTGAAGTCGACCGTGGATCACATTTTCAAAAATCATTTGAAAATGTTTGTACAGGGCATCCACGGTCAAGCCTACAGTCGACCGTGGATCAGTCGTGTTTTATTTTTGCCAATTTTATTATTGTGAATTGGTCTTTTGCTAGAGGTAGTGTAGGCTTGTGAACTTGTGTTGTTCTATACGTTGTTTAAGCACACAAGACTTGGTGTCATCATCAAAATAAAGTGGTTAACATTTGAATATTAATATTGGATCACTAACCAACAAAACCGACATCAAAACGGAAGACAAATAACAAGTAAAAAATATAAAAATAAAAGTGCTGATGCTGAAAAATGGTGACCGCGAGGTTCAAATTGCGACTGCGAGATTTTTATTGCGATCGCGAGATTTGGTCAGAACATCAGACATTTGTAAATAGCAACTTCGCGGTCGCAAAGTTTAACGTCGCGGTAGCAAAGTTTAACGTCGCGGTCGCAAGATTTTGACGTACTGGACAAGTTTTTTATTCCTTATAAATACCCCACTTAATCCCCTCATTAGGTATCACTTAATTGTACGAATCACAACTTTCTGGAGCAGCTATTTAAACGTTTTAAGGGTTTTTCATGGATTTTCATGGGGTTTAACACTTAGCTTTCAATTGTAGCCTCGATTAATCATTCGGTAACGATTACTCTTATTCTTTTGATTAATACAATGTTGATCAATTGTTTATCTTTGTGTATGATTTCTTTAATACCATGAGTAGCTAAATTCTCCATGTATCCACTTAGATGATTATACTTGTTACGGATTGCTTATCTTTTTTTTTCTTTTTTTTTTGAAAGGCAACAAAATTTATTAAAACTCGATGGACCGAAAAAGGGCACCCCAACCCCTATTACACGAAAGGAACATAAACGATACACGCATAGTAGTGCGGTTATTGAGAACACAACCACATTTCCTCAAGACAATATACAAAATTATACAAACACTCTAGCCACCATAATATTAACACGAACTTAACAAGCATAAGAATATTGATTTTATAGCCATTGGAGCCAATCAAGCTTAACATTTTCAAACGATTTGAAACCCATTCGAACTTTTTAAGTTGGATTTCCATGAGTGCCGCCGGACCGGTCCAACACTTATTCGAAAATGCTTTAAGATTCTGGTTTTGCCAAATCAAATACGCATAAACCCATTATGTAGCATGCCAAAATTTTAACCCTAAACTAGTAAGTGAACTATTACAACGACCTCGAAGAGCTTCATCAATGCTTAGGTTCGAAACCGAACCAAAACCTCACCATTTAAAGAAAAAGCATGCTTACAAAGAATTAGAGAGTGATCAGTTGTTTCCAGCCCGCCGTCGCATAGAGGACAACGCATTGAATCCAAGTCAATCCCTCTTTTATCCAACTCAACTCATGTTAGAAGGCGCTTTTTTAAAGTTCGCGAAGTGAAAATTTCAATCTTTCTAGGAACTAAATTATTTTTAAGTGTTTCTTTACATACCCGATTGCTTGACAAAAGATGATCATCAATAGGTGAAGTGTAACACCCCGTTTTTCTTTTATACGTTATTTTGGACTTCATTCGAATTACGAGACATGTAAGTGTATATTTGGACCCCAAATAAAGTTTGAGTTAGTGTTCTAAAACCTTACCATTGGAAAGTAAATCTTATTACGTTCCAATGATATTTGATTCATCAAAAACGGAGTTACAGTTTGAAAGTTACGACCAAAACAAGTTCACAAAACTGATCCAGTTGATTTGGACGCCGTCCGACCTTTTTGGAGGCCGTCCAAAAGGCCTGATGGGACAACAACTGTATTTTACTTAAATTAAAAGGGGTACTTTGGTCTTTTCACTTGTGGACTGATTGGTGGCTTTAATATTAGTTTTGGATCTATTTTTGGATCATTTTCACATCCACAACTCTCTCATCACATCTTAGAGAGAGAGAGAGAAGAGTTCTAGAGAGAGGAAGCTTCAAATGGTGATGAAGGTGGTGATTTTTGCCCAAATTGGAGTGGTTCTTGGTGCTTGTTGGTGTTTCTAGCTACTAGAGCTCGTTTTGGTGCTTGAGGTAAAACCTAATCCGAATTGTAGTGTTTGATTCTTGTTTGAGTTAGGGTTTGTGTTAGTTAGAGTTATAAACCCATTTATTGTGAAATTTGGGGGTTTTGGGTAAGATTCATGTAACTAAGCCTAAATGGGTGACTTAGGGTTTCGATTGATGAAATTGTAAGTTTGGATCTTGCATGTGTTGGTTAAACCTTAGAACACTTGTGTACTAGTGATTTTAGTTTGTGTTGACTTGATTTTGGGGTGTAAACCCTAATATGGGTCAAAATGGGTTTTATGTTGAAATGGGTTAAGTGTTCTTGATTTTTTTTTTGTCAAATGATAATTTTGAGATACAATCACTAGTTGTTAGTGATTGTAGGTACTTTGGGTGTAATTTGACAAGTCAAAGTGAGTTAAACCTAATTTGGTCAATGGAAGTCAAACTTTGGTGTTAAGTGTTAAATTGGTGATTTTATGACATAATCACTAGTAATGGTGCTTATGGGTCAAACTTGACTTGTTTTAGTGGTTAAGTGCAATTTGAGTCGAGTTGCACTTATGGGTTGATTTTGCAAGATCAAGTGCATTAAGTGTTAGTGTGTACTTGTTTGAATGGGTTGGAATTACCACCCGTAGTGGTAATTGGTGAAGTCCTTTTTAGGTGCCTAAATGGGCGGGTTGTTGAGTTAGATAGAATCACTTGGTAAAGGGTGTTGGAGTCGAATTCTCTCGTAGAGAATGTATGTTGATTGTTTGTATACCTATATGCGTATTATAGGTAAAAGCTTGCTCGGTTGCGTTTGGTGGAGATTTCACGCATGGTTTGTATTGCTCGAGTTCAAGGTGAGTGGAATAATTATGCGTGTACGTATATAATGCATTTATTTGTGTAGCGTGAAATGTGGGATAGTCGCGGTGTTCAAGACACCACATTCTACGTAACGAGTGGGATAGTCGCGGTGTTTAAGACACCACTCATTGGTTTGATTGACATGTGGAATAGTCGCGGTGTTTAAGAGAACACATTGTCATGGGAGTGGAATTGTCACGGTGTTCAAGACACCACTCATTGGTTTGATTGACATGTGGAATGGTCGCGGTGTTTAAGATAACACATTGTCATGGGGGTGAGTTAGTCGCGGTGTTTAAGACATCACCCGGGGGATTAGTGATTACGCGGTGTAAGTAACACTAATGGACGTTATGAACTTCGACGGTCTTTCGCGAGTACCGTTCCCTTGTACGATTGGTTAACCATGGTTGTGTGAATTTTGTATTAGCATATTTAATTGTGAACTATATGCTATTGGTGTTGCTAGCTTATTGTGAATCGCGGATGATAGTTTATGCATAATGTTTGCATGGTTGTTGAATTGCTAGCTTGTGTGCGGTATTGTGTAAGTGATTGCAAGTAGGTATATTATATATGTATATGTATAATTATTGCATTCACTAAGCCTAGGCTTACCCCTCTCGTTGTTTACCTTTTTACAGGTATTGTGTTATTGATGCTAGCTAGTTATTAGACTAGACATGCAGGAGCGTTCGGGCTTGATGGGGTAGCTTTTGGATAATTGGATGTGGATGGGGGATTTGGTAGTCCCCGGGATTATGCTCATGGTATCGGGGTGGGTTGTAGAGTCCTAATCCGTCAATATATATATAAATGGGTCGAAATGGTCACCACATAAAAATATCTAGATTTTTTTTTACATTTTATCTTCTAGATTTTTTGTCATAATTTGGGTCGATGTGGGCCCGATATTGTAAAACTCGATTTTTACTGTGGAAATCTCTTAATTATAATTATACTAGTGTGTTGTGAAAACCGTTTCGTTTAAAAGTATTGGGAAGCGGGTTTTCCGCCCGCGTAAATTTGAAAAACTGAGCAGAAACTTTTAGTTCATATGGACGCCATCCAAAAGGCTTGGACGCCATCCTGGTCTTCACTGCTGGACGCCGTCCACATAACTGGACCCCGTCCAGGTTGTCTGTTTAAAAAAAAATTAAGTCGTGTTTTTGGTAAAACGAAGTTGGGTCGTTACAAGTGGTATCAGAGCATAGTCTAAGGGAATTAGGTGACCTTGGAATAGGTGCATAGTCTTAGACTTATTGGAGGTTATGCATTATTTGCGCGACTTGTAGGAATACGGGTCGGATTGAGATTTGTTGGTGCCTTAGAGTAGGTGACTAACTAGGACTTGTGTTTGTCCGATGTGGGATTATGTGGTGCCTTATTTCGCGTGTAAATTAGTGCCTTAGATAGCTAGTGCCTAACGTAAGTAGGCGAACTTGGACGTTGTTTTAGTGATAGTCACCTAGGTTGTAGGTTGACTTGTTGTTGTGGTGTACTCGTGTACGTTTATTATTATATTGTATATAGGTGTATATATATATATACAGGTATCTTTTGGTGCGGTGTCCTAGAGACGAATCTATTGGAGAGATTCGGATGTTTGACGGTTTTGAGTGATCAAGTTCACGGTAAGGACTTTGGTCATTCGGGTACTTGGGGTTATCGCGTATCATCTTGTGTGAATGTTGCGTCAGTCTGGGTAAAGTACTTTGCGTGACTATGTGAAAATGGTAAGGTACGCATTTGTAATAGTGACCGATCACCATTATTACGAAAGTGTATCTTGACATCAAGCATGACATGACGAGTAACGAATGGAGGAAACGTGGCATGGTTGGGGTAGATTTGGGATGAATAAGAAATCTTTTATTGGTTCCTAGGATATGGTTCGTCTCGGGTGATGTGCTTGTTGTCACATCAGATTCGTTGTGAGTCGGAAATTGTTATGGTGGTTTCGGTTAGCTAAGGTGAGCGAGCGAACTCACGAGTTCGGAGCATGCGTAGTCACCCTAAGTAGTGGGTGCACTATTGAGATTGTCATTGGTTGTGGTTACCCATCGTAACTAGGATAACCCATAGTGGTGTGCGTGTGTATGCGACGAAGACTTGAATTCCGTAATGGAATGCGACAAGTCTAATGATTGTAGTTTTGAGTTACACTCGGTAGAGTGTGTGGTTAGAGAATCATGTTAGGGTTCTAGTTGTGATTCGCCTTGGAATTGACGAGTCGAGGAATCTTCGGGTTGTTAAACTCATGTGAGTGGGACCCATTTGATGATGCTTGTGTTAGTGTGTGGTGGATTATAGGGTAACATTCCTAACAGAATATCCCTAGTAGTAGTGGTTGTGTCGATGTGTGGAAGGGTGTAAGACTTGGTGTTTCCGAGCACCTCTTAGTGTTAGACAGAAGATTTCACTAGGCTAAATCGTTTGGCCTTGCAGAAATCGCAGGTAGCGTGTGATCGCTAGGAACTTTTGAAGTGACGGATGAGCGAATCTTGTTGCTCTTAAGTGATAAACAGGTCAAGATGACCGGTGAGCCGGTGATGGACTTAATGTTCGGTTAGGCCGAAGGTTATGTTGAAGCGTTGACATTTTGGTCGACGCAATAATTATGTCGGATTGGTCACTCTTCACCATGAGAGTGAGCAACTGTTGATAATGGTTCGTTGAATGGAAGGTCGAGTGATCTTGACCGAAAAGTGCGACTGATGAAGCGGAGTGGCATATGCCTAGGCTTAGAGGCGTATGTAGTGCTTTGGTGAAGTTCGCTTTGCGAACGATGAAAGGTTATTAATTGTGATTGTAGTATGAAGGTACGATGTCGTCACATGTATGACATCTCAAGTGATTATGTATGTCGGTTCTGAGAGCCTGAAGTGAATTAGCAGTGATTTGGCGTATATGATCAACGCTGAGAATGGTCATGTGTGTCGTGGAAGGAAAATTCCGCGGGATGTTATCATTTTGGCGGTGAGAATGTGGAGCTGAATCCTAAGTGGGGGAGTTTTTACTGCCGCCCGAAGAAGATCCAGTGGTGTATTATGTATAGTGAAGTGTCAGAGTGTACCGTGCTAAGCCTCGACAGGTATTCGGAGTTCCTAACAAGGAAGAGTGACGGGTTGTTGATGATGACTCGAGATCGTGCGTTACGATTGTGAATTACGATTCTGAAATGTTGTGTGTGGAGTTGTGATGACGGGATCAAATGAAGCGTAAGACTTTGATAACGCCAAAATTATACATGTTTATTGTCGTTATTTCGATCCAATGTTGTTCCATTTGTATGTAATTGTTATACGTATGTATTGTAATTCATGTACATTTGTAAAAAGTCCATTGTGAATGAATAAATGAAGACCAACAGCGAAAACAGAGTTAAAACGAAGATCGAATGCGTAAAACAGCCCGAAACCACTGAAACAGGTCCAAATGCGGCGCATCTCTCTTATATGTGGCGCATCTTTGCACCAAATAACTCCCGACAGTTTCAGATGCGGAGCATGAAGACTTCTGGGCCAAAATAGCAACAGATGCGGTGCATCTGAGATGGATGCGGCGCATCCAAGCCAGATGCTGTGCATCTGTCCCAGATGCGGCGCATCTGACCCCCTGCCGACAGTCCTGAGTGCAGAATCGAGCTGGAATCTACTAAATGTAAAGAGATGCGGCGCATCCCAAAGAGATGCGGCGCATCTGGTCACTTTCTGGCCAAAATACCTAACTTTTGAGGCTATTTAATGAAGCAAATGGTTACTTACTTGAGAGACCTTCACTACTACGTTCTCCCCCAGTTTTAAGACGATTTTCAAGGTCCAAGGAAGGCTGCAAGTTAATCTCCACTCTTTCAACATCAATATTAAGCTAGGATCGTTTATCGCAATTGGTACTATTGTTCTATATCTTTTTAACATGAATTCAACTTGTATTTACTGTTTCATTAGTTCTACTATGATTATGTTAGGCTAAAAGCCTTGTGTGTTTGCTTCAATGTAAGATTTATGGCTTGGGATTGTTCTATACTTTGATGTTATGCTAGTTATACATATGTTTGATTGATTTAATTATCTAGTTCAACCGTAAGAACCATTGTTATGCATGTTTAGATCATTACTTCAATTATATAGATTGCAACCTATTAATGTGAGTTAACTAGGAAAACAATCTATACTTCAATACATCTAGTAATCTAGACGATTAGATACATACACTTAAGTGATTTTGTTATGTGTTTAATTCGGTAATTGAATAAGTTCCAAAGCAACATAGTTATGAAATTACCTCAAGTGATTGTTGTAATTAAGGTTTCACGTGAGTTTAACCGGGTTGAATCTAGTTAGTTAATCAATCTAAATCACCATGTTCTTTCAAGAAATCCATTGTTGTAACTATCTTTATATTCTAGTTCAATTATACGAGTTATGACTTGATTTATGTGAATTTATCAAAGGCTATAATTTGTACTTCAACACCTAGTGATCTACACACCTATATGTGAATATAGGATGGTAATTGGATGATATTTAGGTTTTACAATCATGTAGTTTACTTAGAGTGATCTTAGTAAACTAGGTTTTATGTGAATTTAACCAAGAAAGAATCTTGTTGATTAAACATAGTTCTTAAGTTTATAGATATTGTGAAATTGATATAAACTACTCTATTGTAACTATCGCATAACGGTTTTAATTATAAAAGAACAATCCCTGTCATTTATCAAGCAAAGAAGTAAACACCGCATTCTCATTCTTGTTAATTATTATTTTTATTTACTGTTTCGTTAAACAAAAATACAACTTCAAATACAAACCCCCTTTTTAGAATAATTAATCGTAGTAAAATCATTTAAACAAACTTCTCCCTGTGGATCGAACTGGTCAATTTACTTGCTAGTTACTACATGATCGGGTTTTAGTTGCCTGTATTATGTGTTAATTATTAAGCATATTGTCTACAATTTAAAGGTTACGTCTTAACACATTAGACTTCTTAGGTAAGGTGGCCGTGTAGCACCAAAGTGCGGTATGAGACTAAGTGCAAAGTTGGAGATCACGGAGGTGAGAGAATGAAGTTGTTGCTGCAGGTGCTCTCATGATGTAAAATCTTGGTTGTTATGAAACTCAGATAGTATTATTGAATGGATGCAAGTTCGATATTGGGGTGGATACCGTATTTTTCCCTGTCGGGAAACGTGATTGTGAAAATTGTCAAGTGGATTATTCCACTTTACGGATGATTGTGAAGCGGGGAGTGTCGATTCTGATTGTCTCACATCGAGACACGCGGATGTTCTTGGTTGCGAGAGTGTGTACCCTAGTGATGTGACCCGTAGGATTCCATCAGAATGTCAAAACCACCCTTAACGGACGTTCTAGGTAGGAAGGTTCACCCGGATTTGGTGACTATTTTATGAATCGTGTGGCGAATTGTGGAAATTTTGTGATGATAATTCGTCGTTGATAGGATTCTAGTATACGAATAGTTTTATGCTAGTATTAGGAAGCCGTATTGTATGAACGGGTTGTAGGGTTTAGGGGAGAAACCCTGTGCCGAGCATTGATGTTTCGTCTAATTTGTGGTGTATTGTTGTCGTCTCGGATTAATCCAGTGACGGATATTCGTGTGCGGATCGATCGGTGGGAAAGTAGTACTTCTAAAGTGCTTATTTTGGGGTTACCAAAAATTTCTTCATTGGAGAATGACCCGGGTATGGAACCGGAGGAAGTTGGTTCCTGGTCTAGAGAATAATCATGAATGACCGGTTGAGTGGTGTGTTTATGAACCGATGGAGTACGGAGTTTAATGCGGCATAAATCCTTCTCGATCTGGATTAATGCAAGACTTGGTTCACGGCGTAGTGGACTTAGTAGACCGCGTCGAGTGTTATAGTTGTGAATGTAGCTTGTTGCGAGTTGTGACCGGGAGAATTTGATGGAATGTAATGGTGTATTCCGTATTTTTCCTAAGTGGGCATTGGGATGTTGGGTGTATGAGATATCGCTTGTTGCGGTAGTGCACGCTAGTGATTATTAGCGTGTGATGAGATCTTCAGATTTGCAGAAAATGTTATGGATGTCGGGATTGGTTGTGCTTCATAGGATCGTGAGGCGTGACGACGATGATTGTCTGTGAATTGTTCTACTTTTAGAACGATTGTGAAGCACGGTTGTTGTAATATGACGCGTTAGTGTACGAAGTGAGATTTCAAATGCGTGATTACTACTTGTGTGACTCCGCGTTGGAAGCGGAAATGTTTGAGGGAGAAGTGCTTAACTTCTAGTGTGGGTGCGGATCACGAGGACGTGATCCAATTTAAGTGGGGGAGAGTTGTAACACCCCGTTTTTCTGTTATGCGTTATTTTGGACGTCATTCAAATTACGAGGCATGTAAGGGTATATTTAGACCCCAAATAAAGTTTGAGTTAGTGTTCTAAAACCTTACCATTGGAAAGTAAATCTTATTACGTTTCCAACGATATTTGATTCATCGAAAACAGAGTTACGGTTTGAAAGTTACGACCAAAACAAGTTCACAAAACTGATCCAGTTGATTTGGATGCCGTTCGACCTTTTTGGACGCCGTCCAAAAAGCCTGACGGGCCAGCAGCTGTATTTTACTTAAATTAAAAGGGTTAATTTGGTCTTTTCACTTGTGGACTGATTGGTGGCTTTAATATCAGTTTTAGATCCACTTTTAGATCATTTTCACATCCACAACTCTCTCATCACATCTTAGAGAAGAGAGAGAGGAGAGTTCTAGAGAGAGGAAGCTTCAAATGGTGATGAAGGTGGTGATTTTTGCCCAAATTGGAGTGGTTCTTGGTGCTTGTTGGTGTTTCTAGCTACTAGAGCTCGTTTTGGTGCTTGAGGTAAACCCTAATCCGAATTGTAGTGTTTGATTCTTGTTTGAGTTAGGGTTTATGTTAGTTAGAGTTATAAACCCATTTATTGTGAAATTTGGGGATTTTGGGTAAGATTCATGTAAGTAAGCCTAAATGGGTGACTTAGGGTTTCGATTGATGAAATTGTAAGTTTGGATCTTGCATATATTGTTTAAACCTTAGAACACTTGTGTACTAGTGATTTTGGTTTGTGTTGACTTGATTTTGGGGTGTAAACCCTAATATGGGTCAAAATGGGTTTTATGTTGAAATGGGTTAAGTGTTCTTTTTTTTTTTTTTGTCAAATGATGATTTTGAGATACAATCACTAGTTGTTAGTGATTGTAGGTACTTTGGGTGTAATTTGACAAGTCAAAGTGAGTTAAACCTAATTTGGTCAATGGAAGTCAAACTTTGGTGTTAAGTGTTAAATTGGTGATTTTATGACATAATCACTAGTAATGGTGCTTATGGGTCAAACTTGACTTGTTTTAGTAGTTAAGTGCAATTTGGGTCGAGTTGCACTTATGGGTTGATTTTGCAAGATCAAGTGCATTAAGTGTTAGTGTGTACTTGTTTGAATGGGTTAGAATTACCACCCGTAGTGGTAATTGGTGAAGTCCTTTTTAGGTGCCTAAATGGGCGGGTTGTTGAGTTAGATAGAATCACTTGGTAAAGGGTGTTGGAGTCGAATTCTCTCGTAGAGAATGTATGTTGATTGTTTGTATACCTATATGCGTATTATAGGTAAAAGCTTGCTCGGTTGCGTTTGGTGGAGATTTCACGCATGGTTTGTATTGCTAGAGTTCGAGGTGAGTGGAATAATTATGCGTGTACGTATATAATGTATTTATTTGTGTAGCGTGAAATGTGGGATAGTCGCGGTGTTCAAGACACCACATTCTACGTAACGAGTGGAATAGTCGCGGTGTTTAAGATAACACATTATCATGGGGGTGAGTTAGTCGCGGTGTTTAAGACATCACCCGGGGGATTAGTGATTACGCGGTGTAAGTAACACTAATGGATGTTATGAACTTCGACGGTCTTTCGCGAGTACCGTTCCCTTGTACGATTGGTTAACCATGGTTGTGTGAATTTTGTATTAGCATATTTAATTGTGAACTATATGCTATTGGTGTTGCTATCTTATTGTGAATTGCGGATGATAGTTTATGCATAATATTTGCATGGTTGTTGAATTGCTAGCTTGTATGCGGTATTGTGTAAGTGATTGGAAGTAGGTATATTATATATGTACATGTATAATTATTGCATTCACTAAGCCTAGGCTTACCCATCTCGTTGTTTACCTTTTTACAGGTATTGTGTTATTGATGCTAGCTAGTTGTTAGACTAGACGTGCAGGAGCGTTCGGGCTTGATGGGGTAGCTTTTGGATAATTGGATGCGAATGGGGGATTTGGTAGTCCCCGAGATTATGCTCAAGGTATCGGGTTGGGTTGTAGAGTCCTAATCCGTCAATATATATATATAAATGGGTCGAAATGGTCACTTTGTTGTAATTTGGGTCGATGTGGGCCCGATGTTGTAAAACTCGATTTTTACTGTGGAAATCTCTTAATTATAATTATACTAGTGTGTTGTGAAAACTGTTTCGTTTAAAAGTATTGGGAAGCGGGTTTTCCGCCCGCGTGAATTTGAAAAACTGAGCAGAAACGTTTAGTTCATTTGGACGCCGTCCAAAAGGCTTGGACGCCGTTCTGGTCTTCACTGCTGGACGCCGTCCACATAACTGGACGCCGTCTAGGTTGTCTGTTTAAAAAAAAAAAATAAGTCGTGTTTTTGGTAAAACGAAGTTGGGTAGTTACATGAAGATAATTGTTTCACGGTAAACCTGCCATTCGAAGAGAGAACCGATCGCCATGAACCGTTACTAGTGTCGGTTTTTGCATATTTGTTTAGCTCGACCAAAATCTGTTGCAATTCGTTAAGTGCTCACCTGGTTAAATCACGAGTCCACTGCCAATTTGTTGTAGCCACTGATTCCGTCCAAGATACCCGTTCACTGACCCGCACATTCAGGTTTGCTTCTAGATGGAACAACCTATCAAATTGATCTCCGAGACGTCCGCATATTAACCACAAATCTTACCAAAAGTATGTATGTAACGACCCGGATTTTTCCAATCGTTTTATACTTATGAGATTAATATTTACATAAATTAAACCTTACCAACATGATAAGCAATCCAAATTGTTGAGACTTGTGTTTTTGAAAAGAGTTTTACACAACGTTTGACAGTCCAATTTGACCAATGATATCACGAACTATATAACATACGATAATTATATGTTTGTGTATATATATGTATTTATATATATTTAACATGATCTAAGGATGGTTTAACATCTCATTGTGTACTAATGACAATGAGTTATAAGTATATTTTGAAACTACTAACTTAAGTTTTCAAAACGATAACTATACGTAACATTCTTTGATATATATACTTATAACCTATAATGCTTATACATGTATCGTATATATAATGTATTTAATCACTTTTTAAGGACTTAAATACATAAAACAATATAAGTATGTTCACAAAAGATAGCTATATTTGAATTCTCATTCCATTTCCTCAAGATTTCTATACGTATATCTAGGGTATATGTACCCGTATCATACCCAGCTTCTATATGTATTTACTATTGGTATATACACATCAAATCAACATCCTAATCAACATTATTACTGCCCTAGATATGAGGTAACTAGGATTTGTCAAGTAGCATGAATTATTAGTAAGAAAACAAAATTAGGAATCCTTTTCTTTCTTTATAAACTAAAAACGTTTTTATGAATGAACACCATTTCTTCACTCCATTTTCTCATACCTACACCCTCATTTCTCTCTCAAAATACTCCTAACTTCATACTTGATCATCTCCAAGCATTTTCCCCATCATTTAGCTTCAATTACAAGCCTTAAACACCATAAGAAAACTCTTTCAAGAACATATCAAAATAACCACCCATTTGAAGAAGTATACTTCCAACCTTTTGATCTAACTCCACCACTCTTTGATTCCAAAATTTTTTCTTATCTCTTACAGTAACTTTGTCCAAGTAACTTGAGGTAGTAACCTTGTTCATAATCTTGTTCGATTCATAATTATATAGCTATCTTATTTTATGTTGTAAAATTTTAACAACAAGAACATAGTTTGAATGATTTCAAACTTGTTTGCAAACTAAATAGATCCTTCTAACTTAACTTTTAAAACACTTCAAGACCTGTAATATATCATAATGATATGCTAACTTAACAAGATATAACTTGGTTTTACAAAGAACACCTTAAAAACTGAATCTACGTCGTCGGAGTGCAACCGGGGGCTGTTTTGGGTTGGATAATTAAAAACCATCTTGAAATTTGAATTGGAAGTTCATGTTCTGGAAAAATGATATTTCTTATGAATATGTTAACACATAAAAATTTCATGGTTTAACTCAAAGTGTAAGTATTTTTAGAAAAATGATCATTAAATGTTGTTTTTATGGAAAATGAACACTTTCATAAGTTTTACCAAAGTTTGACCTATAACTTGTGATTTCGAATACAAACTAAGGTATTTTCAGTTCATATTCTTAAAATTTGACTCGATCCAAGGAAGTGGCAAGTTGAACCAACAAAAACAGAGTTGTAATGAAGAAACTACGACTAAAACAAGATTGGGTATCCGAAGCTAGTTTAGCTACAAAAATATTTGGAGATAAAGTAAATTAATCATATCTTTTCTAATTAATATGATATTTTATATATAATTACTTATGATTTGATTTTATATATTTCAGGACCACCCGTAAACAACACGAGAAGATTAATCATAAGACCTCATGATTGTATGCAACACGTCATTTGACAACACGGTAATTTATGTACGCAACACGTCATTTGACAACATGGTACCATGGGTCGAGATTAATTCTGATCAATACGAATACGATGGGGTCTTTATTTATTTTATTGAGCAACTAATTGTGGACCACTAACATCGGACTGCTAACTACGGACTAAGAAAATATTAAAAGTATTATAAGTATATATATATATATATATATATATATATATATATATATATATATATATATATATATATATATATATATATAATGATTACTTGAAAAGAAAATATGTTGATATATTATATATATATGGTTAGGTTCGTGATATCTATCGGAGACCAAGTCGAGTTAAATACTTTCAAGGCAAAAGTGAGTATATAGTCCCACTTTTAAACTCTAAATATTTTGGGATGAGAATACATGCATTTTATGATTTACGTTATGGACACAAGTGATAAAAAAATATATTCTACGTTGAGTTGTACCACTGGCATACTTCCCTGTAGCTTGGTAACTACTATTTACATGTGGTATTGTAAACACGAATCCTGTTAATAGATCTATCGGGCCTGACAACCCCAACCGGACTGGACGACCAGTATTCAACGATTGCACAGTACTTCGTTTCGGTGACTACACTTGGTACAGTGTAGTGAGATTTCATAATAAAGGGAATATGCGACGTTGATTAAATGTTAAGTATGGTTATCAAGTGCTCAACCACTTAGAATATTTTTATTAAAACGTTTATGTATATGAAATCTTGTGGTCTATATTTATAACGCTGCTAGCATTAAACCTATATCTCACCAACTTTATGTTGACGTTTAAAGCATGTTTATTCTCAGGTTCCTAGAAGTCTTCCGCTGTTTGAATATATGTTAGAGAAACCATGTGCATGGAGTCATACATGTTTTATTCGAGGAAGCATTGCATTCACAAAATCATCACCGTGTATTTATTTTGACTGCATTGTCAACAGAAGTATTCTTGTAAACTGCTATTTACGGTGATTGTCTATATGTAGAAATCATCAGATGTCAAAAACATTGAATTTTAAATATTCATTTATGGTATATCTTTTCAAAAGAATGCAATGTTTATAAAACGTATCATATAGAGGTCAAATGCCTCGCGATGTAATCATATGTTATTGTATTCGTCCCTATGGATTGGGTCAGGTCGTTTCATATGGTATCAGAGTGGTGGTCTTAGCGAACCAGGTCTGCATTAGTGTGTCTAACTGATAAGTCGTTAGGTTGCATTAGTGAGTCTGGACTTCGACCGTGTCTGCATGTCAAAATTTTGCTTATCATTTTGTGTCAAAAATCATCTACTTATCATCTGTAGGAAATTACCTGCTTATCATCTTAAGTCTAAACGCGTCTTACTGCATTCATTGCATGAATGGTGTATAGACAAAATTCATATCTTAGCGTATTAGCTAATTCATATCTACGCGTATCTGTTACTGTAAACTTTGTCTGACATATTCCGTAAATCCCTCCGTAATCTATGAGATCTTTTGTTCTATATATGTGGATATTCTATATAATTAGAATACCACCCGATAGCCGAAAAATCATTTCATATCGAAAAATCCTTGATTCAATCATACGAAATGGAACTCGTCACTAGTTGAAGTCCCTCGGATTCCGATATGGAATACCACTCAAGCTCCGAAAGCAGTGTGACCGGAATGGATCAACCAATCAGTCATCATCTATTTTGGATGGATTGGAGATGGGTTCGTAGCCTCCTCAATCATTGGAGACAAGAAGAAGGTGATCCCTTCCATCCACCAAATTGCCCTCTTGACGATGAACCTGAAGCACTTACCGGCGAACCTGTTCGAGAAACCATTTTCTCTCTCATTTCCAGAGTATCTCATCACGATTATATACTACATCAAATTCTAGATTTTATTTATCCGCTCGTCCGAACCGACAATCACCCCGGTGTAATAGAAGAAGTCAACGAGCTTCGCACTCGGGTAGTGGCTTTGGAGAATACGGTATGAAGGTTACAAACACCATCAGCAGCATCAGCAGCATAACCAGTACCGTCAATAACATCAACATCGTAAGCCTCAATACCCTAAGCACCAGCAGCATCACCAGCATCAACGTTATCACCATCATCAACATCATCAGGATCATTACCACCACCAACAATCACATCCGCATCACACGCCTCAATATCACCATCCGTACCTCGGATATCAATGTCACACACACCATAGATACCAAGAAGTACCAACAACAACAAACGATGAAGTATTGATTCATAACTTCATCGGAGAAACATTCTATGGTAATTATGTAATCTCTAAAGAGATAGAGATTACCTATTTCTGCCTTAACCATAAATCAGATGAGTGGACAAAAATGATAAAAGGAAGAGTAGAAACCCCGACAAGAATGATGCTTAAGGTACAAGCTAGACTTGTTTTACCAACATCATCAGCAGTACCCTTAGCCTCATCAACACAGTCAGTGCTGTCAATATCGTTAGAATCGTCAGCAACTTTAACATCACAAGCTCTACCAGTTCAAGAATCACCGTGGACATCATCAATAACGCGTATATTGCATCAACGAGTTATGAAGTATTAACTCATTCTTCTAAAGAATTTATATAAATATTTTATATATATGAATTCGGAAACCAAAATAAATCTTTTCGTACTAAGCTATTAAGTATGAATTGAAAAAGGGTAGATACTACTCGTTTAAATTCATACTACAAATATGCAATGATGTACGTCCTTCGTCAGCAACTTAATCATCGTTAACTACAATCCCTATTTCAATTCAATGAATTTCGTTTTATAATAAACCAAGTGTATTATTTAATAATATGTTTGATTTTACACTTTCATCTTCAATGTACTCGAAGCTTACTGAGAAACAACATTCATATCTTGCGAAGTTAGCAAGAGTTCAATGAGTATCAGCATGATTCACTAAGGAAATATATATAAGAATAAATAATGAATTATTGATCCATAACTTCATTAATATTCTGTGAAGAATATGTGGTTCCTAATCGTTTTAGAGATTACTTATTCTAGCTCAAACCGAAAATCAAATGAGTCTAATATTATATTGACTTATTAAATTCATGATTACATCTGAAGAAGATATATATGTAAATATATTTTCATAAAGATTGTAATAAAATTCTCTGGTACAAAACATTACTTGTGAAATTTTTTTAAACGGGTAGGTAATACCCGAGAGATATATAAATTCACAATTAATATGATTATATTCTTCGACTCTGATTCAACAATCATCAACTATACTCACTACCTTCACAATAATATACATTCTTTCATAGAAATCAAAACAACCATTCTCATCCAAATTTGATTACGACAAAACGAAATCCAAGTCAAGACTTAACAGAAGACATCACTCTTAGGACTCTTACATCTTTCAAAACTATACTTTGACTTCAAAACTATGCTAGAACATCATTCGATTCTTGGAACCCAGAAAAATATTTGTATCATTCAAAGTCCTAAAACATCATATGTATATTAACAATTACAATCTATGATCAAACCCTTCGAAATTCCTGAAGACACTTCAAATAATGGACAATCGAGATGATGATCCAACCACACATTACCCGCAGTCTTGCACCTGAAAAGCTCTCGAAACCAAGGACATAATTTAACACGTATCCGCGTTAAATCTTTTAGCATTTATTAGCAAAAATAACTTTGCGATTCCTTTTCAAAATAGCAAATTTTGTCACAGTTTCAGCAAGTCAACCTCGACTTTCCATTCGAAGTAGCCTTATTATAACCTGTAATACATACGATTACACTTTTGTTACCAGGGAACCTTTTATATTTCACGACATTATCAGCAGATGTACCAGCAACTCGTTACCCCTTTGGCAGAATCAACAATTGGTATTTTGAAATCTCGCAGCATTTCTATTTCGGCAGTTATATATATATATATATATATATATATATATATATATATATATATATATATATATATATATATATATATATATATATATATATATATATATATATATATATATATATATATATATATATATATATATATATATAACGTCTATCCCCAAGAATTACATATTTCAAATGTGAAGTTTCTGAAAACTGCTCCAGTCTACGAATTAGTGCTATTAATTTTTGGAAAAGACTGATAAAGTGGTAAAGACAGTAGACAACAATTACGGTCAGAAGTTTGACAAATAATAGATTGGAAAAGCTCGAACAAAAAATTTGGTACTGGAAAACGGTTTGAGCAAAGTATAAAGGAGGTCGTGAACAAATCACAATGACGAAATCTACCTTCAAAGGATTCAAATGATTCAGTGTCTGCTGAAACCGTTAGTAAGAACCTTACTCCTTATTCTAAACCTTCACAGACAGATTTTTCGTATCATTCCCTGATCTTAGATATTCTAAGATATCATCGTATTTTTCATTATAAATATCTCTGATATTCCTGAAGATATATTCCCAACTATCCTCATCAAAAATCATTTATCTCTTCACAATATTTGCGTTACAACATAAAAGAAACTGTGTTAGTTTCTAAATTCTGAAAAATTCGAGTTTAAAATATGAATGTTTTGAAGTAGTGTTGGAAACTGAAGCATGAATTAGTATAATATAATGACACTTGATCAACGTGATTATATTACAGTAATTCATGCTGAGTTTCTAAATGGAACATAATGATTCACAGATCATAACGTCATCATGTGCCATGTTACACAACTCTTACATTCTACCCAATCTCCAAACATATTAAGAACATATATCTTTGATAATTCTATCTTTTCAGACATTCTGGTAACTTACCAAATCAAGATCGTTCAATTACTATTTCCTTCTTAGAACATTAACTATGTTTATTTCAAAATCCATACCTACGAATTCCGGACCATTATTCGCTTGACTCGAAGTCGGGAAGAGGAAACAGAAGTATGGAACTGTTGAATATAAAAGAAAATATAAAGCTCGACAACAACAAATAAATTACAAACCGTGTATATCAATACGTATTGCAACGTAAAGGCACGGGAGAATTAACAATACTATAACCCCAAGGTAATAGTAGAAATAAATAAAATCCTCCGGAGGTAGATGAAAAAGAAGAATGACAGAGATGAAAGTTAAGAGTATATCCAGGTTCAGTACTGGATGAAGCATACTGATAAATATTTTAAAGTATGAATTGAGGGAGGAAGAATAGAAGGTATGAGTTGTAAGGAAATGAAGGGAGGTGGATTTATAGTAAAAGATCCGATAGAGCAATCAAAATAGATGATCGCATTTAAAGCGGATTCTAATTTCCTTGATTATCGAAGAATCAAATCTCATTATGAAGATTTTACTCCAAATCTCTTGAACTTGGAAATCAATCCTATCTACGTCAAAAGATATGACGAATCTATACCTACTCATTTCACCCTTTGGTGATAGCCTCACTCGTACTCTTCACAAAAATCAAATTGCTTTATCAATATTACTTGATGATAATAAAACTCTAATTTCCAACTCGTATATGTGAAGACCCGTCCTAATCCATCCGGACGAAGTCCATATCGATTATAAATGATTTACAACAGTTGATTACATCGCGAGGTACTTGACCCCTATATGATACATTTTACAAACATTGCATTCGTTTTTGAAAAGACAAATTTTCATTACATCAAAAATTGACAGCAGGCATACCATTTCATAATATATCCAATTATAATCGACTTAATAATAATATTGATGAACTCAACGACTCGAATGCAACGTCTTTTGAAATATGCCATGAATGACTCCAAGTAATGTCTCTAATATGAGTTAATGCACAGCGGAAGATTTCTTTCGTACCTGAGAATAAACATGCTTTCAAGTGTCAACCAAAAGGTTGGTGAGTTCATTAGTTTAACATAAATAATCATTTCCGTCATTTTAATAGACCACAAGATTTTCATATTTCAATACACATCCCATACATAGAGATAAAAATCATTCATATGGATTGAACACCTGGTAACCGACATTCACAATATGCACATAAGAATATCCCCATCATTCTGGGATCCTCCTTCGGACATGATATTAATTTCGAAGTACTAAAGCATCCGGTACTTTAGATGGGGCTTGTTGGGCCCGATAGATCTATCTTTAGAGTTCGCGTCAATTAGGGTGTCTGTTCCCTAATTCTTAGATTACCAGACTTAATAAAAAGGGGCATATTCGATTTCGATCATTCAACCATATAATGTAGTTTCAATTACTTGTGTCTATTTCGTAAAACAGTTATAAAAATAGTGCATGTATTCTCAGTCCCAAAAATATATATAAAAAGGGAATAATGAAACTCACGCTTATAAATATTGTAAAATAGTTATTAAAACATTGCATGTATTCTCAGCCCAAAAACGTAAAGAGTAAAAGGGATCAAATGAAACTCACCATACTGTATTTTGTAGTAAAAATACATATAACATCAATGAACAAGTGTAGGGTTGGCTTCGGATTCACGAACCTATATCAAGTATGTATATTAACACACATGATAGTAATCGAACAAATTTATGTATTATTCTTAATGATATAATTATTATATTTAATAATTCGTAGGTTTCCTTAATAATTTAGTTAGATATATTTACTTTATTTTCTTTAGATGGATAATTATTATTTATTATAAAAATACTAATATAGTTATGTTATATGTATTAAATCATTTTTTTTATATAATTAATATTTATTTGTTATAATATTAATAATAGGAATAATTTTAACAATAACGATACATATAATAATAATAATATTGATAATACTAATAATAATGTTAATATTGATAAAAATGATATTAATAATAAAATCTATAAAATTTTTAATAATGATAATAATAATAGTAATAATAATAATATAAATATTAATTTTAAAAAAAAATCTTAATAAAGATAATAACTTTACTAAAAAAAATGTTAAGTTTTAAATAAAATAAAAATGTTAAGTTTAATAAAAAAATGATAACTTTGAAATTTTAGTTATAATGATACTTTTAATAGAAATGATAACAATGATAATAATTTAAAAAAATGATAATAAAGATAATAGTTTTTAATAATACTCATAATGCTTATTTTAAAGATAATAACGTCTTTAATACTTATAAATTTAAATATGACATTAGTAATAATAATTATAATTCTAACAATCATAATAATAATAATCATAACAATAATTAATAATACACATAATTCTAGTAATAATAATAATACTAATAATAATAATAATAAAAGTAATTGTGTATACCCTTAAAGCTTTGGCTAAAAAGAAATGCTCCAGACGGGACTCGAACTCACAACCTCTCGCTCACACAAACAAACACTTAACCATTGAGCTGCTACCAATTTTCTGTTTTTACTAGCATCACTATAATTAAACTATCATCATCAGCACGATCTATTAACATAGAATTATAACGTTTTCATCATCTTATTCGTATATCGACATCATCAATTCATCTTAAACTCACCTCCTCATCATCATCACTGTGAGTATCATCATAAACTAATCATCAATATTTATCATCTAACGCGATCAATATCATTAATTATCAACTTATCATAATCATCATTATCATCGATCACAACATCATTGGCTTCAATGTTGATCACCATCATGCTTCTATATTATATCATCATCCTCATCCCTGTTAAACATCTTCAATATCATCATTATTATAAAACCACGATCATAACACAATCTTCCTCTTCAAAATTGAATTCGATTGGAACCATAACACTATCATCTATCTTCTTCTTCAAAACTGTACTCGACTGGAACCAATACCCTAATGTTATTATCTTAACCATCCCATATTGATCATCACATATCCATCGTCTAAATACAGGAAACACGATATCATTACAGCAGGAACTTGGCAAACACCCATTCTTGGGCCGATTAAATATTCAATTTAATTGATTAATGGCTTCGGTCCACTATGTAAATACTCGGTCCACTAGATAACAGGAAACATTTCAGCCCACAGAAAGTATCTCAAACGAATAATCCATGATATTTTAATTGGCCTTAGTGAAGTTTGAATAAAGTGATAGAACAAAAAAAAATATTCGGTGCTTGTTATCCAGCTGGAGACAATCGAATCATCACAAAGTATTCAGGCTTGTCTCCTTCTAACTTCATTATATATATAAAAGTATATAATCACCAACTTGGTCGGCCATTAGATTGTAATTAATCCACTTGCCTAAAACTTTGCAGTATATATATATATATTTGATATATCAAATTGGATCAACTTTAGTATTATATATATAAATATATATATATATATATATATATATATATATATATATATATATATTTTAAAAGATTCAAGATTGAAACGGAATATATATCAAAGTAATAACTGTAGTGTAACATTTTCTTGTTTGTTTTTAACAGGAGGAGGGAAACAGAAAAACATACTTATAGTAGTAGTATGCAACGGGTGGCTGTGGTGTTATGGTGGTTCGAAGTGGTGTTTACAAGGTGATTAAATGGGTTCAGTGATTGTGGTGATGGGTGTAGCGATGGTCTCTTTGCCCACGGTTAGGAGAGAGATATAGATAGATGAGAGTGGTGGTCGTAGGTTTTGAACGACGGTGGTGAAGATGGTGCTCTGGTGGTGATTGCCGGATATAGAAGAGGAGGTAGAAGGTGGCGGGTATAGAGTTTGAAGATGATGGGAGGGTGATCATTATTATCTCTCATGTGAATATGTATGTATATAGATATATACCCCGTAAAATGTTTAGTGTAAACAAAGCTCAATTGGTTTTCTTACAAGTGGGTTGGTGTTAACATATATAATTATGGGAAAGTGACATGAAACAGAAATATGATTGGATACTCATGACTCTATGCTCATATGTGTAAATATATATATATTGATATACTATCACAAAAGAGAAGTAACGTGCATCTTTGAAAAGCAGCCACCATTTTGTTTGTATGTGTTTGGTTTGAATACATTTAAATGCAAAAAGGAAATAGATCAAGGTAAAAGAACAGTTGATGGATAATGATAAGTGATGATGGTCATAACTTTAAGTGTTGCATATTTATATCTATGTATAGAAAATGAGACGTTAATAATAAAGTAACTAAATATCTTTCAATTAGAAATAGTAATTACAATTAGAATCCTTTGTTTCTGTAATTGATATTGATAGTGAAAGTTTGAATTATTTAATCAATCAACATGAGATGATTTGTGTTTGCATTGAAGTTTTTAGCTCGACATATATTCACGAGTGAGCAGAGAACAAAAAAAAAATATTATAACAACTTGATTGTGATTGGTATGCATATATACGTATACATCTGCCTTTAAATCTTACACTTATACTTTATATTAACATTTATTAACTATCTTAATGATATTGATACTTGTTATTAATAATATTTGTTATATTATCATAATAATATTAATGTTATTAAAAATGATAAAGATAATAATAATTATTAAGAATAATAATGATAATGATATCATTAATGTTAATAACATGAATATAACGAATTAATATTAATCATAGTTATTTACATGAAATGAAATACTATAAATTTAAATTATTATATATACTCTTATTTATATATATATATATTTACATAATTGTTTACACATTGGTTCGTGAATCGTCAGGAATGTTTAAAGGTTAAATGAATCCATATAAATAGTTCAAAGGTCAATTGTATACATGAACACAGTTCCAAACTTTCGAGGCTTCAACATTACAGATTTTGCTTATCGTGTCAGAAACATTAAATTATATAAAGATTAAGTTTAAATTTGATCGGAAATTTCCGGGTCACTACAGTACCTACCCGTTAAAAGAAATTTCGTCCCGAAATTTGAGTGAGGTCGTTATGGCTAACAATAAATATGTTTTCCTGACGAATATGAGCTGATAATTAGAATTTTATCATTATTGAATAATTTGGATAAAACGATTCGATTACTCGAAGCGTACGAGTGAAGCTATCACAAAAGAGTGAAATGAATAAATGAAGTTTCGTTTTAACTTCTGACGTTGCTTTGATTGAATTCCGGAATTCAAGGGATTTAGAGAAAATCTTCGAAATCTAAAAGATTTGATTCTTTGACGAGTAAGGAAATTAAGATCTCTATAATTAAATACGGTGATCTGCCTCGATTACTCTGTCTGATATTTCCATTATAAATTAAGCTCTTCCGTTCCATTATTCTCACCATTCCCATACTCTCTTCCTTAGTTCATACATCCAAAAGATTGTGGAAATGCTTAATCCAATTCTAATCCTTATCCTTATCCTTACTATCGTATCAATCATTCTCCTTTTCCAACTTCCACCCGAGGAATCTGCTTACTTGTACTTTGCTCTTGGGGTTGTAGTGCTTTTAATTCTCTCGTGTCTTTATGTTGCGATAAACATTGATATACACGGTTTGTAATTTATGCGTTGTTATCGGGCTTTATATCTCTCCTTATATTTCAATGTCCCCCTTTTTGTTTCCTATAATCAGTGTCATCCACAGTTAATACTCCCTCCTATTTTCTGCAATTTATACTCCAATTTCTATTTCAGAGCTTTGTCCCTTTGTTTCTTCTTTTGGCGATTTAGCATCTCTTGTAATGGTCCAGAATTCGCAGATATAAGTTTCAGAATGAACATCATTAATGTTCTAAATAAGAAGGAACGTAATAGCATAATTTGATTTGTCAAATTAGCAAATTCACTGAGAATAGAACTATCAAGAATATACTTTCTTGCTATGTTCAGAAGTTAAGCAGAATGACAGAGTTATGTAACATGGCACATGACGATGCTATGATCTGTGAATCATCACATCCTATTAGAAACTCAGCATGACTTACTGTAATATAATCACGTTGATCAAGTGTCATTATATTATACTAACTCATGCATCAATTCCCAACATTACTTTAATAACATTCATATTTTAAGCTCGAAAGTTTACAGAATATAGAAACTAACAGTTTCTATATGATGTAATACTGATAGCACGAAGAGATTAATGATTTCAGATAAGAATAGTTATAAAAATATCTCCAGAATTATGGAGGATATTTATAATGAAAGATACGATAATATCTCAGAATATCTAAGATCAGAGGATGATAGAAACTATTGTCTGCAAGGGTTTAGGGTAAGAAGCAAGATATTCACTAAAGACTTTAGCAGACATTGAATCATTTGGATTCTTTGAAGTCAAACTTATTCTTTGTGATTTGCCCACTGTTTTCTTCATAGTTTCGCATAATCTGCTTCTCGGTACTAACTTTTCTATTGAATGTTTCCAATATAATGATACACAGGAAGCACGAAGAGGTATATAATTTCGGACGATAATATTTTTTTTTTTTTGAAAATATCCTCAGAAATATCGAAGATACTGATGATGATATTTTGAAATTTCTAAGTTCGATGGTTGATGGAGAAAGATTTTCCGCAAGATTTTAACATGACTTCGGAGCGAGGTATTCTCTAAAGATTTCAACGGATCCAGAATTATCTGGATTCTTTGAATATAGGGTATGGTCCTTGTATTTGTCCTTGGTTTCCTTCATGGTTAACTCTATCCGTTTTCCAGTTCTAACGTTTCTGAGCTTTTCTAACATATTGTTCTTTATCATCAAACTTCCGATGATTAAGGTCGTTTACGGTTGTCTATGGTTTCTGATGCTTCATTCAGCTTTTTCAACATTCAGAGTATTGATTCGCAGACTGGGTGCTTTTCAAAATTTCATAATGGAAGGTCATGATTCTAAGAGATAAGTGTTATATGTATACATATAACTGTTGATGTAGTAATGGTGTGAGTTTTCAAAGTACTTATTGCTGATTTCCCGGTATTTGGTATGGCAGTTCTCTTTACAAGATGCGAATGGGTATATGATAGGACTTTAATGAACAATTATAATGGTTTTTCGGAGATAAACTTAAGTTAATGAATAATGAATTTGCTAGTAAGTTTACTGCTAATGTGGTGGTATATAAACGGTTCTCCGGTAACGATGATGAAGGGGTAATCTTTATAATAAAGTTTATTCGAATGAAAAATTGAAGTGGATTTGCTGGAGCTGTGACAAAATTGGCTAATTGTGAAAAAGAATTGCAATGTTATTTTGGGTGATAATAACACTATGGAATTAGCACAACTATGTATTAAACATTTACTCAGTTTCTGAGAGTTTTTCAGGTGCATAACTATATGCATAAGTTCTTTCTTTCGTAGGTATTGTGTGGTTGGTTCATCTCCTCGATTGTGGTGTTTTCAAGAATCATAAAAGGTTTGAACGCAGATTGTAATCGTCAAGATACAAATAAGGTTTAAGATGAAATTAAGTGGCAAACTTGAAGAATTGTTTAGTTTCATATGTTATAGTCAATATTTTACTTCATTTTAATTATCCAATGTTATTAGTCCACAGTCGATAGTTCACAGTTGACAGTCCAATAATTCATATTCATATATAATTTAATATATAATATTCGAATTAATTAATACGTATCGTGACCCGTGTACATGTCTCAGACTCGATCACAACTCAAAGTATATATATTATTATAGAATCAACCTCAACCCTGTATAGAGAACTCGATCATTACTGCATATAGAGTGTCTATGGTGATTCCAAATAATATATATAGATGCGTCGATATGATACGTCAAAACCTTGTATACGTGTCCCGATATTTAAAGTGCGTAAAATAAATAACAGAAATTAAATGATGATAAATTAAATGCGTAAAGTAAATAACACAAGTTAAATGACGATAAATAAAATTACGAGAATATAAATTGCGATATATAAACTACGATAATTAAAATGTAATACAGAATTAACAGTTAGCTAGGATTTTGTTAGCGTGGATTCTTAACAAAATTTCATATTGTTAATTAGTCTGTTTCTAATCAATTTTTATTGTGTCCAATATTTCTTCATTATGCCACTTGTTGGATTCTGATAGATCAAAATCCAAATATGAAATTGAATTTGAATGAAAATAGTTATTCTTTGGTGAACGGATACGTAAATCGGTGGTTGTAAATAGGATAGTAAATGATCGTTGAATCAAATCCGAAGAATGTACAGTGTAACTTATTAATGTGAAATCTAAATACACCTCGGGTATTACCTACCCGTTAAAATATTTTCACCATTAACAGTTTGTACAAAAGAATTTTTAATTACAATCTTTATGAAAACATATATACGTATATATTTTCTTCAGATGTAATCATGAATTTAATGAGTTAATGTGATATTGATCTCATTTGATTTACCATTAGAACAAGAATATATAATTTCTAAAACATTAGAGATTACATAATCGCCATGTCGAACGAAAATAAAATAGATAGAACGATACGTAGAACGATGATTATACTCGAGGTACAGAATGAGATGTTGAAGCTGGTGATGCGGATGTTGTTGTTGGTGGTACTAGTGCTGTTGGTGCTAAGGTTGGTGATGTGACTGGTGTTGGTGATACTGCTGGTGCTTGCAAACTGTGTACCATGCTCTCTAAAGTTAACACTCGAGCTCGGAGTTCTTTAACTTCTTCTACTAACCCTGGTTGGTTATCAGTGTGAGGTAGAGATTGGATATCTTTTCTAGTTCCGTTAATGGTAGTCTCAAGACGAAAAATTCTGGCAAAAAGGGTATAAACGGTGTTGCGAATAGGTTCGCCGGTGAGCGGGTCGAGTACTCCAAGGTTAGGTGGTAGATTCGATTCATGATATGGAGTTCCTTCTTCCCTTCTCCATAGGGTGAGTATGTCGCGAACTGAAATATCCCATTCTTATTGATTAAAAACGTTCCATATTAATTGATTTCATTGCGAGGTTTTGACCTCTATATGAGACGTTTTTCAAAGACTGCATTCATTTTTAAAACAAACCATAACCTTTATTTCATAAATAAAGGCTTAAAAAGCTTTACGTAGATTATCAAATAATGATAATCTAAAATATCTTGTTTACACAAGACCATTACATAATGGTTTACAATACAAATATGTTACATCGAAATCAGTTTCTTGAATGCAGTTTTTACACAATATCATACAAACATGGACTCCAAATCTTGTCCTTATTTTAGTATGCAACAGCGGAAGCTCTTAGTATTCACCTGAGAATAAACATGCTTTAAACGTCAACAAAAATGTTGGTGAGTTATAGGTTTAACCAATATATATCAAATCGTAACAATAGACCACAAGATTTCATATTTCAATACACATCCCATACATAGAGATAAAAATCATTCATATGGTGAACACCTGGTAACCGACATTAACAAGATGCATATATAAGAATATCCCCATCATTCCGGGACACCCTTCGGATATGATATAAATTTCGAAGTACTAAAGCATCCGGTACTTTGGATGGGGTTTGTTAGGCCCAATAGATCTATCTTTAGGATTCGCGTCAATTAGGGTGTCTGTTCCCTAATTCTTAGATTACCAGACTTAATAAAAAGGGGCATATTCGATTTCGATAATTCAACCATAGAATGTAGTTTCACGTACTTGTGTCTATTTTGTAAATCATTTATAAAACCTGCATGTATTCCCATCCCAAAAATATTAGATTTTAAAAATGGGACTATAACTCACTTTCACAGATTTTTACTTCGTCGGGAAGTAAGACTTGGCCACTGGTTGATTTACGAACCTATAACAATATATACATATATATCAAAGTTTGTTCAAAATATATTTACAACACTTTTAATATATTTTGATGTTTTAAGTTTATTAAGTCAGCTGTCCGCGTTAGTAACCTACAACTAGTTGTCCACAGTTAGATGTACAGAAATAAATCAATAAATATTATCTTGAATCAATCCACGACCCAGTGTATACGTATCTCAGTATTGATCACAACTCAAACTATATATATTTTGGAATCAACCTCAACCCTGTATAGCTAACTCCAACATTCACATATAGAATGTCTATGGTTGTTCCGAAATATATATAGATGTGTCGACATGATAGGTCGAAACATTGTATACGTGTCTATGGTATCTCAAGATTACATAATATACAATACAAGTTGATTAAGTTATGGTTGATATAGATTTGTTACCAATTTTCACGTAGCTAAAATGAGAAAAATTATCCAATCTTGTTTTACCCATAACTTCTTCATTTTAAATCCGTTTTGAGTGAATCAAATTGCTATGATTTCATATTGAACTCTATTTTATGAATCTAAATAGAAAAAGTATAGGTTTATAGTCGGAAAAATAAGGTACAAGTCATTTTTGTAAAGGTAGTCATTTCAGTCGAAAGAACGACGTCTAGATGACCATTTTAGAAAACATACTTCCACTTTGAGTTTAACCATAATTTTTGGATATAGTTTCATGTTCATAATAAAAATCATTTTCCCAGAATAACAACTTTTAAATCAAAGTTTATCAAAGTTTTTAATTAACTAACCCAAAACAGCCCGCGGTGTTACTACGACGGCGTAAATCCGGTTTTACGGTATTTTTTGTGTTTCCAGGTTTTAAATCATTAAGTTAGCATATCATATAGATATAGAACATGTGTTTATTTGATTTTAAAAGTCAAGTTAGAAGGATTAACTTTTATTTGCGAACAAGTTTAGAATTAACTAAACTATGTTCTAGTGATTACAAGTTTAAACATTCGAATAAGATAGCTTTATATGTATGAATCGAATGATGTTATGAACATCATTACTACATCAAGTTCCTTGGATAAACCTACTGGAAATGAGAAAAATAGATCTAGCTTCAAAGAATCCTTGGATGGCTTGAAAGTTCTTGAAGCAGAATCATGACACGAAAACAATTTCAAGTAAGATTTCCACTCGAAATAAGATTGTTATAGTTATAGAAATTGAATTAAAGTTTGAATATGATTATTACCTTGTATTAGAAAGATAACCTACTATAAGTAATAAAGGTTTCTTGATCTTGAATGATTACTTGGAATGGATTTAGAAAACTTGGAAGTAAACTTGCAATCTTGGAAGTATTCTTGATTTTATGAAACTAGAACTTTTGGAATTTATGAAGAACACTTAGAACTTGAAGATAGAACTTGAGAGAGATCAATTAGATGAAGAAAATTGAAGAATGAAAGTGTTTTTAGGTGTTTTTGGTCGTTGGTGTATGGATTAGATATAAAGAATATGTAATTTTGTTTTCATGTAAATAAGTCATGAATGATTACTCATATTTTTGTAATTTTATGAGATATTTCATGCTAGTTTCCAAATGATGGTTCCCACATGTGTTAGGTGACTCACATGGGCTGCTAAGAACTGATCATTGGAGTGTATATACCAATAGTACATACATCTAAAAGCTGTGTATTGTACGAGTACGAATACGGGTGCATACGAGTAGAATTGTTGATGAAACTGAACGAGGATGTAATTGTAAGCATTTTTGTTAAGTAGAAGTATTTTGATAAGTGTCTTGAAGTCTTTCAAAAGTGTATGAATACATATTAAAACACTACATGTATATACATTTTAACTGAGTCGTTAAGTCATCGTTAGTCGTTACATGTAAATGTTGTTTTGAAACCTTTAGGTTAACGATCTTGTTGAATGTTGTTAACCCATTGTTTATTATAACAAATGAGATGTTAAATTGTTATATTATCATGATATTATGATATATAATATATCTTAGTATGATATATATACAGTTAAATGTCGTTACAACGATAATCGTTACATATATGTCTCGTTTCGAAATCATTAAGTTAGTAGTCTTATTTTTACATATGTATTTCATTGTTAATACACTTAATAATATATTTACTTATCATTTAACATAATTAACCAAGTGTATCAATATCTTAATATGATTCATATGTACCTAGTAAGACGTTGTTATAACGATAATCGTTATATATATCGTTTTCGAGTTTCTTAAATTAATAGTCTCATTTTTATGTATATAACTCATTGTTAAAATACCTAATGAGATACATACTTATAATAAAATCATGTTAACTATATATATAACCATATATATGTCATCGTATAGTTTTTACAAGTTTTAACGTTCGTGAATCACCGGTCAACTTGGGTGGTCAATTGTCTATATGAAACCTATTTCAATTAATCAAGTCTTAACAAGTTTGATTGCTTAACATGTTGGAAACACTTAATCATGTAAATAACAATTTCATTTAATATATATATAAACATGAAAAAGTTCGGGTCACTACAGTACCTACCCGTTAAATAAATTTCGTCCCGAAATTTTAAGCAGTTGGAGGTGTTGACGTATCTTCTGGAAATAAATGCGGGTATTTCTTCTTCATCTGATCTTCATGCTCCTAGGTGAACTCGGGTCCTCTACGAGCATTCCATCGAACCTTAACAATCGGTATCTTGTTTTGTTTAAGTCTCTTAACCTCACGATCCATTATTTCGACGGGTTTTTCAATGAATTGAAGTTTTTCATTGATTTGGATTTCGTCCAACGGAATAGTGAGATCTTCTTTAGCAAAACATTTCTTCAAATTTGAGATGTGGAAAGTGTTATGTACAGCCGCGAGTTATTGAGGTAGCTCCAGTTGGTAAGCTACTGGTCCGACACGATCTATAATCTTGAATGGTCCAATGTATCTTGGATTTAGTTTCCCCCGTTTACCAAATCGAACAACGCCTTTCCAAGGTGAAACCTTAAGCATGACCATTTCTCCAATTTCAAACTCTATATCTTTTCTTTTACTGTCCGCGTAGCTCTTTTGTCGACTCTGGGCGGTTTTCAATCTTTGTTGAATTTGGATGATTTTCTCGGTAGTTTCTTGTATTATCTCTGGACCCGTAATCTGTCTATCCCCCACTTCACTCCAACAAATCGGAGACCTGCACTTTCTACCATAAAGTGCTTCAAACGGCGCCATCTCAATGCTTGAATGGTAGCTGTTGTTGTAGGAAAATTCTGCTAACGGTAGATGTCGATCCCAACTGTTTCCAAAATCAATAACACAAGCTCGTAGCATGTCTTCAAGCGTTTGTATCGTCCTTTCGCTCTGCCCATCAGTTTGTGGATGATAGGCAGTACTCATGTCTAGGCGAGTTCCCAATGCTTGCTGTAATGTCTGCCAGAATCTTGAAATAAATCTGCCATCCCTATCAGAGATAATAGAGATTGGTATTCCATGTCTGGAGACGACTTCCTTCAAATACAGTCGTGCTAAATTCTCCATCTTGTCATCTTCTCTTATTGGCAGGAAGTGTGCTGACTTGGTGAGACGATCAACTATTACCCAAATAGTATCATAACCACTTGCAGTCCTTGGCAATTTAGTAATGAAATCCATGGTAATGTTTTCCCATTTCCATTCCGGGATTTCAGGTTGTTGTAGTAGACCTGATGGTTTCTGATGTTCAGCTTTGACCTTAGAACACGTCAAACATTCTCCTACATATTTAGCAATATCGGCTTTCATACCTGGCCACCAAAAATATTTCTTAAGATCCTTGTACATCTTCCCCGTTCCAGGATGTATTGAGTATCTGGTTTTATGAGCTTCTCTAAGTACCATTTCTCTCATATCTCCAAATTTTGGTACCCAAATTCTTTCAGCCCTATACCGGGTTCCATCTTCCCGAATATTAAGATGCTTCTCCGATCCTTTGGGTATTTCATCCTTTAAATTTCCCTCTTTTAAAACTCCTTGTTGCGCCTCCTTTATTTGAGTAGTAAGGTTAGTGTGAATCATTATATTCATAGATTTTACTCGAATGGGTTCTCTGTCCTTTCTGCTCAAGGCGTCGGCTACCACATTTGCCTTCCCCGGGTGGTAACGAATCTCAAAGTCGTAATCATTCAACAATTCAATCCACCTACGCTGCTTCATATTTAGTTGTTTCTGATTAAATATGTGTTGAAGACTTTTGTGGTCGGTATATATAATACTTTTGACCCCATATAAGTAGTGCCTCCAAGTCTTTAATGCAAAAACAACCGCGCCTAATTCCAAATCATGCGTCGTATAATTTTGCTCGTGAATCTTCAATTGTCTAGACGCATAAGCAATCACCTTCGTCCATTGCATTAATACACAACCGAGACCTTGCTTTGATGCGTCACAATAAATCACAAAATCATCATTCCCTTCAGGCAATGACAATATAGGTGCCGTAGTTAGCTTTTTATTCAATAATTGAAACGCCTTCTCTTGTTCATCCTTCCATTCAAATTTCTTCCCTTTATGCTTTAATGCAGTCAAGGGTTTTGCTATTTTGGAGAAATCTTGGATGAATCTTCTGTAGTAACAGCCAATCCTAAAAATTGACGTATATGCTTCGGAGTTTTTGGGGTTTCCACTTTTCAACGGTTTCGATCTTTGCCGGGTCCACCTGGATACCTTCTTTGTTCACTATGTGACCGAGGAATTGAACTTCTTCCAACCAAAATGCACACTTTGAAAACTTAGCGTACAGTTTTTCTTTCCTCAATACTTCTAGCACTTTTCTCAAATGTTCTTCGTGCTCTTGATCATTATTTGAGTAAATAAGTATGTGATCGATGAAAACAATGATAAACTTGTCAAGATATGGCCCACACACTCGGTTCATAAGGTCCATGAACACAGCTGGTGCGTTAGTCAATCCAAACGGCATAACCATAAACTCGTAATGACCATAACGCGTCCTAAAAGCAGTTTTTGGAATATCATCCTCTTTTACTCGCATTTGATGATATCCAGAACGTAAATCGATCTTCGAATAAACCGACGAGCCTTGTAGTTGATCAAATAAGTCATCAATTCTCGGCAGTGGATAACGGTTTTTGATGGTAAGTTTGTTCAACTCTCTGTAGTCAATACACAACCTAAATGTACCATCCTTCTTCTTGACAAACAAAACAGGAGCTCCCCATGGTGATGTGCTTGGTCGAATGAAACCACATTCTAATAGTTCTTGCAGTTGGCTTTGCAGTTCTTTCATCTCGCTGGGTGCGAGTCTATAAGGAGCACGAGCTATTGGTGCAGCTCCTGGTATAAGATCTATTTGAAATTCAACAGATCGATGTGGAGGTAGTCCCGGTAATTCTTTCGGAAATACATCAGGAAATTCTTTTGCGATGGGAACATCATTGATGCTCTTTTCTTCAGTTTGTACTTTCTCGACGTGTGCTAGAACAGCATAGCAACCTTTTCTTATTAGTTTTTGTGCCTTCAAATTACTAATAAGATGTAGCTTCATGTTGCCCTTTTCTCCGTACACCATTAAGGGTTCTCCTTCTTCTCGTACAATTCGAATTTCATTTTTATAACATACGATCTCTGCTTTCACCTTCTTCAGCCAGTCCATGCCAACTATTACATCAAAACTCCCTAACTCTACTGGTATCAAGTCAATCTTAAATGTTTCGCTAACCAGTTTAATTTCTCGATTCTGACATATATTATCTGCTGAAATTAATTTACCATTTGCTAATTCGAGTAAAAATTTACTATCTAAAGACGTCAATGGGCAACTTAATTTAGCACAAAAATCTCTACTCATATAGCTTCTATCCACACCCGAATCAAATAAAACGTAAGCAGATTTATTGTCAATAAGAAACGTACCCGTAACAAGCTCCGGGTCTTCCTGTGCCTCTGCCGCATTAATATTGAAAACTCTTCTGCGGCCTTGTCCATTCGTGTTCTCCTAGTTCGGGCAATTTCTAATAATGTGGCCCGGTTTTCCACATTTATAACAAACTACATTGGCATAACTTGCTCCGACACTACTTGCTCCGCCATTACTCGTTCCGACACCATTTGTTCCTTTCGTTCTGTTAACCCCTGGTCCGTAGACCTCACACTTCGCCGCGCTATGACCATTTCTTTTACACTTGTTGCAAAATTTGGTGCAGAACCCCGAGTGATACTTTTCACACCTTTGGCATAGCTGCTTCTGATTGTTGTTGTTGTTGCGGTTGTTATTGTTGTTGGGATGATTGTTGTAGTTGCTGTTGTTGTTGTTGTTGTTGTTGTTGTTGTTGGGCCGTTTGTTGTAGTTGCGATTGATGTTGCGATTGTTGGGATAATTGTTGCGATTATTATTGTAATTGCTGTTGTTGTTGTATTGGTGATTCTTATCACCGTTTTCCTCCCACTTTCTTTTAACTTGCTTCACATTGGCCTCTTCAGCCGTCTGTTCTTTAATTCTTTCCTCAATCTGGTTCACTAGTTTGTGTGCCATTCTACATGCCTGTTGTATGGAGGCGGGCTCGTGTGAACTTATATCTTCTTAGATTCTTTCCGGTAATCCTTTCACAAACGCGTCGATCTTCTCTTCCTCATCTTTGAACGCTCTCAGACACAATAGGCATAATTCTGTGAATCGTCTTTC
The DNA here is from genome assembly GCF_046630445.1 of Rutidosis leptorrhynchoides. NCBI lineage: Eukaryota > Viridiplantae > Streptophyta > Magnoliopsida > Asterales > Asteraceae > Rutidosis > Rutidosis leptorrhynchoides. The sequence goes on from NC_092334.1 coordinate 62,628,500, forward strand.
GTACGTGGTAATATCAAATCCTTGGGTTCGTAACCCTCTAAGTTCAGTCTTGAGCTTATTGACCTCGATTCTGGGACGGTACTTCTCGTTCATCAAGTGCTTGAATGCTGACCACGGTAGTGCGTACGCATCATCTTGTCCCACTTGCTCTAGATAGGTATTCCACCATGTTAACGCAGAACCTGTGAAGGTATGCGTAGCGTACTTCACTTTGTCCTCTTCAGTACACTTACTTATGGTAAACACCGATTCGACCTTCTCGGTCCACCGTTTCAATCCGATCGGTCCTTCGGTTCCATCAAATTCCAAAGGTTTGCAGGCAGTGAATTCTTTGTAGGTGCATCCTACACGATTTCCTGTACTGCTAGATCCAAGGTTATTGTTGGTATGTAGCGCAGCCTGTACTGCGGCTATGTTTGAAGCTAGAAAAGTACGGAATTCTTCTTCATTCATATTCACGGTGTGTCGAGTAGTCGGTGCCATTTCCTTCAAAATAGTCAAATGGAACAAGTTAATCATACAGAATATTAAGAGTAGTTAATAGTATTTCGTAGCATAATATGAACTCATTTATAAAAGCTTTTTCTTCATATTAGCGTTTTATAAGTTTAAATTCGGGTAGTACCTACCCGTTAAGTTCATACTTAGTAGCTAATATACAATTCAACTACTACAATTCTATATGAAAAACTGATTATAATAATATTTCGCGTTCAAACTTTTATACAATATTTTACAAACTTACAATACCGCTTATTTTACATAAAGCATGAAATATAGCACACAATAACTTTGATACAAGATAGTTGTGAAGATAATTCTAGCTAGTACACAAGTCGTTCAGTAAAGGCAATAAAGACACGTAATTCATACGTCCAGAAACAAGTCATGCATTTTGGTTTTACTAGAACTACTTCCCATCCTTGGTCTTATGGAACATAACCGTTATGGCCGTTGATAAGACAGCGTGTTGTAACGTCGTCAAAGGGACGAGGGTTACGTAATGACCAACAGTCTCGTAATAACCTAAAAAACCTCATTTCTTACCCCAATTACCGACTCCGTCACTTGTGGAAACGTTTTGTTTAATAGTTGTAGCCCGATGTTCTTTTTCTCACTTTGGTGAGAAGCGAACATTACTAACCCGTAAGCATAGCATGCTTCTTTATGTTGCATGTTAGCCGCTTTTTCTAAATCATGAAGTCCTATATTCGGATACATTGAGTCAAAATAATTTCTTAACCCGTTGCGTAAAATAGCATTTGGGTTCCCTGCAATATATGCGTCAAAGTAAACACATCGTAACTTATGGGTTTCCCAATGTGATATCCCCCATCTTTCAAACGAAAGTCTCTTATAAACTAAGACATTCTTGGAACGTTCTTCGAATGTCTTACAAACTGATCTCGTCATAAATAGTTGTGCCGAGGAATTCTGACCGACTCTAGACAAGATTTCATCAATCATGTCTCCGGGTAGGTCTCTTAAAATATTGGGTTGTCTATCCATTTTGTATTTTTAAACTGTAAAATAGACAAGAGTTAGATTCATAAAAAAATACTTATTAATACAAGCAATTTTTACATATATCATAAAGCATAAGCACACTATATTACATATATTACACCACACGAATACAACTATCTTATTCCGACTCACTCGTTTCTTCTTCTTCTTCGGTTTTGGTTCATTTTGCCAAGTTTCTAGGGATATATGATGTTCCCCTAATACTAGCTGTCGTTTTCCACAACGGTTTAGAAAAACCTGGTGGTTTAGAGGTTCCTGGATCATTGTTACAACTTAAGGACTTCGGGGGTTGACGATACATATAAAGTTCATCAGGGTTGGAATTAGATTTCTCTATTTTTATGTCCTTTCCCTTATTATTTTCTTTTGCCTTTTTAAATTCAGTTGAGGTAATTTCTATAACATCATCGGAATTCTCGTCGGAATCCGATTCATCGGAGAATTGGTAATCCTCCCAATATTTTGCTTCCTTGGCGAAAACACCATTGACCATAATTAACCTTGGTCGGTTGGTTGAGGATTTTCTTTTACTTAACCGTTTTATTATTTCCCCCACCGGTTCTATTTCCTCCTCCGGTTCCTCCTCTTCCGGTTCTGATTCTTCTTTCGGTTCTGATTCTTCTTCCGGTTCCTCTACGGGAACTTGTGAATCAGTCCAATATATATTCGACTCTTCGTTATTATTAGGTGAGTCAATGGGATTTGTGCTAGAGGTAGACATCTATCACACAATATCAAACATGTTAAGAGATTAATATATCACATAATATATACATGTAAATAATATATAGTTTCCAACAAAAATGTTAAGCAATCATTTTTAAAGAAAACACGGTCGAAGTCCAGACTCACTAATGCATCCTAACAAACTCGATAAGACACACTAATGCAAATTTCTGGTTCTCTAAGACCAACACTCAGATACCAACTGAAATGTCCCGTTCTTATTGATTAAAAACGTTCCATATTAATTGATTTCGTTGCGAGGTTTTGACCTCTATATGAGACGTTTTTCAAAGACTGCATTCATTTTTAAAACAAACCATAACCTTTATTTCATAAATAAAGGTTTAAAAAGCTTTACGTAGATTATCAAATAATGATAATCTAAAATATCCTGTTTACACTCGACCATTACATAATGGTTTACAATACAAATATGTTACATCGAAATCAGTTTCTTGAATGCAGTTTTTACACAATATCATACAAACATGGACTCCAAATCTTGTCCTTATTTTAGTATGCAACAGCGGAAGCTCTTAGTATTCACCTGAGAATAAACATGCTTTAAACGTCAACAAAAATGTTGGTGAGTTATAGGTTTAACCTATATATATCAAATCGTAACAATAGACCACAAGATTTCATATTTCAATACACATCCCATACATAGAGATAAAAATCATTCATATGGTGAACACCTGGTAACCGACATTAACAAGATGCATATATAAGAATATCCCCATCATTCCGGGACACCCTTCGGATATGATATAAATTTCGAAGTAGTAAAGCATCCGGTACTTTGGATGGGGTTTGTTAGGCCCAATAGATCTATCTTTAGGATTCGCGTCAATTAGGGTGTCTGTTCCCTAATTCTTAGATTACCAGACTTAATAAAAAGGGGCATATTCGATTTCGATAATTCAACCATATAATGTAGTTTCACGTACTTGTGTCTATTTTGTAAATCATTTATAAAACCTGCATGTATTCTCATCTCAAAAATATTAGATTTTAAAAGTGGGACTATAACTCACTTTCACAGATTTTTACTTCGTCGGGAAGTAAGACTTGGCCACTGGTTGATTCACGAACCTATAACAATATATACATATATATCAAAGTATGTTCAAAATATATTTACAACACTTTTAATATATTTTGATGTTTTAAGTTTATTAAGTCAGCTGTCCTCGTTAGTAACCTACAACTAGTTGTCCACAGTTAGATGTACAGAAATAAATTGATAAATATTATCTTGAATCAATCCACGACCCAGTGTATACGTATCTCAGTATTGATCACAACTCAAACTATATATATTTTGGAATCAACCTCAACCCTGTATAGCTAACTCCAACATTCACATATAGAGTGTCTATGGTTGTTCCAAAATATATATAGATGTGTCGACATGATAGGTCGAAACATTGTATACGTGTCTATGGTATCTCAAGATTACATAATATACAATACAAGTTGATTAAGTTATGGTTGGAATAGATTTGTTACCAATTTTCACGTAGCTAAAATGAGAAAAATTATCCAATCTTGTTTTACCCATAACTTCTTCATTTTAAATCCGTTTTGAGTGAATCAAATTGCTATGGTTTCATATTGAACTCTATTTTATGAATCTAAATAGAAAAAGTATAGGTTTATAGTCGGAAAAATAAGTTACAAGTCGTTTTTGTAAAGGTAGTCATTTCAGTCGAAAGAACGATGTCTAGATGACCATTTTAGAAAACATACTTCCACTTTGAGTTTAACCATAATTTTTGGATATAGTTTCATGTTCATAATAAAAATCATTTTCCCAGAATAACAACTTTTAAATCAAAGTTTATCATAGTTTTTAATTAACTAACCCAAAACAGCCCGCGGTGTTACTACGACGGCGTAAATCCGGTTTTACGGTGTTTTTCGTGTTTCCAGGTTTTAAATCATTAAGTTAGCATATCATATAGATATAGAACATGTGTTTAGTTGATTTTAAAAGTCAAGTTAGAAGAATTAACTTTTATTTGTGAACAAGTTTAGAATTAACTAAACTATGTTCTAGTGATTACAAGTTTAAACATTCGAATAAGATAGCTTTATATGTATGAATCGAATGATGTTATGAACATCATTACTACCTCAAGTTCCTTGGATAAACCTACTGGAAATGAGAAAAATCGATCTAGCTTTAAAGGATCCTTGGATGGCTTGAAAGTTCTTGAAGCAGAATCATGACACGAAAACAATTTCAAGTAAGATTTCCACTCGAAATAAGATTGTTATAGTTATAGAAATTGAATTAAAGTTTGAATATGATTATTACCTTGTATTAGAAAGATAACCTACTGTAAGTAATAAAGGTTTCTTGATCTTGGATGATTACTTGGAATGGATTTAGAAAACTTGGAAGTAAACTTGCAATCTTGGAAGTATTCTTGATTTTATGAAACTAGAACTTTTGGAATTTATGAAGAACACTTAGAACTTGAAGATAGAACTTGAGAGAGATCAATTAGATGAAGAAAATTGAAGAATGAAAGTGTTTGTAGGTGTTTTTGGTCGTTGGTGTATGGATTAGATATAAAGGATATGTAATTTTATTTTCATGTAAATAAGTCATGAATGATTACTCATATTTTTGTAATTTTATGAGATATTTCATGCTAGTTTCCAAATGATGGTTCCCACGTGTGTTAGGTGACTCACATGGGCTGCTAAGAGCTGATCATTGGAGTGTATATACCAATAGTACATACATCTAAAAGCTGTGTATTGTACGAGTACGAATACGGGTGCATACGAGTAGAATTGTTGATGAAACTGAACGAGGATGTAATTGTAAGCATTTTTGTTAAGTAGAAGTATTTTGATAAGTGTCTTGAAGTCTTTCAAAAGTGTATGAATACATATTAAAACACTACATGTATATACATTTTAACTGAGTCGTTAAGTCATCGTTAGTCGTTACATGTAAATGTTGTTTTGAAACCTTTAGGTTAACGATCTTGTTGAATGTTGTTAACCCATTGTTTATTATAACAAATGAGATGTTAAATTATTATATTATCATGATATTATGATATATAATATATCTTAGTATGATTGATAATGCTAAAAACAAACATATATTTCATAGCATTATTCCTCAAGAAAGACAAGCTTTTAGTTGCAATTGTTCTATTTACAAGTGATATTCGTTTAAATAATAAAAGGTGAAGACAAAAGACAAATTCGACGAATTGAAGACGCAAACGACCAAAAAGCTCAAAAGTACAAAAGACAATCAAAGAGGTTCCAATTATTGATAAGAAACGTCTCGAAATTACAAGAGTACAAGATTCAAAACGCAAAGTACAAAATATAAAATTGTACGCAAGGACGTTCGAAAATCCGGAACCGGGACCGGAGTCAACTCTCAATGCTCGACGCAACGGACTAAAAATTACAAGTCAACTATGCACATAAATATAATATAATATTTAAATAATTCTTATAATTATTTAATATATTATATTATTTATAAAACGTCGGCACAAGGAAACAAGCAACATGTGAGCTCTCCCAGCTGGCCATGCGATCGCATGGCCAGGAAGAAGAAAGTCCATGCGATCGCATGGCATGAAAAGTCAGGCCACATCTCCTATAAAATCGAGCTTTGGTGAACCAAAAATATATCCATCAATCTCTCTTCTCTCATATATACGTAAAATATATATATATAATTTATATTTTAATTTTAATTTTAATTTTAATTATAATTCTAATAATAAGGGTATGTTAGCGAATGTTGTAAGGGTGTAAGTCAAAATTCTGTCCGTGTAACGCTACGCTATTTTTAATCATTGTAAGTTATGTTCAACCTTTTTATATTAATGTCTCGTAGCTAAGTTATTATTATGCTTATTTAAAACGAAGTAATCATGATGTTGGGCTAATTACTAAAATTGGGTAATTGGGCTTTGTACCATAATTGGGGTTTGGACAAAAGAACGACACTTGTGGAAATTAGACTATGGGCTATTAATGGGCTTTATATTTGTTTAACTAAATGAAAGTTTGTTAATGTTAATATAAAGATTTACAATTGGGCGTCCCTATAAATTACCATATACACTCAATCGGACACGATGGGCGGGGTATTTATATGTACGAATAATCGTTCATTTAACCGGACACGGGAATGGATTAATAGCCACTAGAATAATTAAAACAGGGGTGAAATTACATTCAAGGGTAATTGGTGTAATTGTTAACAAAGTAGTAAAACCTTGGTTTACACGCAGTCGATAACCTGGTGTATTCATTAAACAAAGTATTAAAACCTTGTTACAATTCGAATCCCCAATTAGTTGGAATATTTAACTTCGGGTATAATAATAATTTAACGAGGACACTCGCACTTTATATTTATGACTGATGGACTGTTATGGACAAAAACCAGACGGACAGATTAAATAATCCAGGACAAAGGACAATTAATCCATGGGCATAAAACTAAAATCAACACGTCAAACATCATGATTACGGAAGTTTAAATAAGCATAATTCTTTTATTTCATATTTAATTTCCTTTATTTTATATTTAATTGCACTTCTAATTATCGCACTTTTATTTATTGTTGTTTAATCGCACTTTTAATTATCGTACTTTTTAATTATCGCAAGTTTATTTTATCGCACTTTTATTATTCGCAATTTCATTATCGTTATTTACTTTAAGTTTTAATTTAAGTCTTTTATTTATTTAATATTTTACATTAGGTTTTAACTGCGACTAAAGTTTTAAAATCGACAAACCGGTCATTAAACGGTAAAAACCCCCCTTTATAATAATAATATTACTTATATATATATGTTTGTATTTTTATAAAAGTAAACTAATATAGCGTTGAGCTTTGTTTAAAAAAGATTCCCTGTGGAACGAACCGGACTTACTAAAAACTACACTACTGTACGATTAGGTACACTGCCTATAAGTGTTGTAGCAAGGTTTAAGTATATCCATTCTCTAAATAAATAAATATCTTGTGTAAAATTGTATCGTATTTAATAGTTTTTCCTAGTAAAATATAAGCTATTTTATATACACCTCGCATAACATCAAGTATTTTTGGCGCCGCTGCCGGGGAAACGCCGAAGCGAAACGCCACACACATAAAAAAAAAAATTTTCGGCCTGTACTGTAGCAGCCCACTCTATGGCCCGAAACCCTAGCCCATGCGATCGCATGGCTGGGCAACTGAGGACTCATGCGATCGCATGAGCCCATCTGACACGCCAGATTTGACTTCCTGCTGCAATAATTACGAAATTATTATTATTATTATATAATTAAAACCCTAATTAGGGTATTATTGTTTTTATTATTAGTTTAGTTTTTTTTTATTATTAATTTATTATATTTAGTTTTATTTTAGTTTTCATTAAATTATAAAATTAATAGTTTTATAAAATAAATAATATAAAAATAATATTTTTATAAAAATTGTACTTTTTACAACTTTTTATATATTTTTATATTTTGTCCCTTTTTAATCGTTGTAGCATAACTTTTGTATTTTTAGCTCATATTTAGTTTTAAACTTAGTTTTTGCTATAGTCATTTTTACTCCTAGATTTTTAGGCTTTGCCGTAGAATTCCTTAAGTGCTTTTTCTTTAGACTAAGATTTAGGTACTTTAAAATTTTGCGACGCCTTTTTAAGTTTTAGTTTCTTTTATTTGGGATTTAGTTTTTCTTGTAAGCTTTAATATTTTTAGACGACCTTTTACTATGTATCAATTATCATTCCAATTAGTAATCTCAATTTGCGATTATAATTTTAAGTTAGTTGTAGTAATAAGGTTAGGTTAGTATTTTTAAGTTTTATAAGTTTCTTTTATTTATTTTTTTCGTCACCTTTTATTTTTCAACCATTTTTCTTTTTCGACCTTTTTCGACGAACTCTTTTTCTTTCTTATTTCTCGCTATTCTAGTTTTAGGACATAGATTTTTATTCTACTTCTTATCTAAACTTTCTTAAAATTACGAAAATTTATTTTAAGTGGTTAAATTAATAGACATCAAAATTTTCTGGTTCGTAGTAATAGTTGGATTTGTACGTGGACCGGGTTATTGGAGCCAAACAGTCCTCAATTATATTGAGACCAAACGAATCCTGCCCCTCTGCTGCATCTTTTGGCTATTCGAAACGTGGGCAAAATCAGAAAAGTCTATTGATTGGATAACTTATTATAATTTTTCTTTCCTTTTAAAAACTAATAGGATATTCAGTGAATGCACCGAGCAAGACGTTCACCACCTTTTGTACGTTCACCACCTGTAACTAGATCAAGACATTTAGCAAATATAACCGCCGTTGATTTTTCTTTAGAATCGTCATCCAGTAGACCAAGTACTTCAGTTCAAATTTCCGATAATCCATTTTGTGAACCCGACCTCACAATTGAGAATCCGGAGAATATTCAGGAACGGTTCGTAGATCCTGAACCATTAAACTTTCCTCCGGAACCACCAATCATTCAAACAGAGATTGTTGAGGAACGAACCATTAAATCAGAATCATCTAGTGATACCGATTCAACAAATTCAATTATGGAGAATCTGGAACCTTTAAGTATGGAAGACCGAATGAGAGCTAAACGCATTGGCCAAGGTCACGCAATTACTCATCCTGACATTAATGCGCCAGATTATGAAATCAAAGGACAAATTCTACACATGGTGACTAATCAATGCCAATTTAGTGGTGCGCCGAAGGAAGATCCAAATGAACATCTACGTACCTTTAATAGGATCTGCACACTATTTAAAATCCGAGAAGTGGAGGATGAACAGATATATCTCATGTTATTTCCCTGGACTTTAAAGGGAGAAGCTAAAGATTGGTTGGAATCGTTACCTGAAGGGGCGATTGATACATGGGACGTTTTAGTTGACAAATTTCTTAAACAATTCTTTCCTGCATCTAAAGCCGTAAGACTTCAAGCAGAAATTGTTACGTTCACACAGAAACCAAATGAAACTCTATATGAGGCGTGGACAAGATATGGAAAGTTATTAAGAGGATGTCCGCAACATGGTTTAGACACCTGTCAAATAGTACAAATATTCTACCAAGGATGCGACATCACTACAAGAAAAGACATAGATATAGCAGCTGGTGGTTCTATTATGAAGAAAACCGAAACTGATGCTTACAAAATTATTGATAACACTGCTTCCCACTCACATGAGTGGCACCAAGAAAAAGATATCATTAGATCATCTAAAGCAGCTAGAGCCAATTCTAGCCATGACTTAGATTCCATTTCCGCAAAGATAGATGCTGTGGAGAGACGAATGGAAAAGATGACTAAAGATATTCACTCAATACGAATTAGTTGTGAGCAGTGTGGAGGACCACATTTGACAAAAGATTGTCTCGGTATTGAATTAACAATGGAACAAAGAGAGAATATTTCATACATAAACCAAAGGCCTGGAAATAATTATCAGAATAATTATCAACCGCCAAGACCGATTTACAATCAAAATCAGAATTATAACCGAAATATTCCATACAACAACCAACAAGGTCCTAGCAATCAACAAGTATCCAATAATACTTACAACCAGCAAAGACCGAATTTTCAAAACAAACCACCACAACAAACCGATGATAAAAAGCCGAATTTAGAAGATATGATGACGAAGCTAGTTGAAACTCAAACACAGTTTTTCACATCTCAGAAACAAACCAATGAACAAAATGCTCAAGCATTTAGAAATCAACAAGCTTCTATTCAAAATCTGGAACAAGAAGTAAGTAACCTAGCAAGGTTAATAGGTGAAAGAAAACCGGGAAGTCTACCTAGTGATACAAACGCTAACCCCCGAAATGAAACAGTTAAAGCCATTACCACAAGAAGTGGTACAACACTTAAACCACCTGAAATACCTGTAACTTCTGATGAAACTATTCCTACTCCACAAGAACCACAACCTGACCAAGATAAGGAAAAAGAACCGGTAGTTGAAAAGGTTAATGAAGATAACACAGTTAAGGATAAACCTTATGTTAAACCATATCAACCACCACTTCCTTACCCGAGTAAAATGAAGAAAGAGAAACTTGAAGCCGAGCAATCCAAATTCTTGGATATGTTTAAATAGATAAATGTAAATCTTCCTTTCATTGATGTGATTTCAGGAATGCCTAGATATGCTAAATTCTTGAAAGATCTAATCTCAAATAGAAAGAAAATGGAAGAACTCTCGGCTGTTGCTATGAATGCTAATTGTTCAGCAGTGCTGTTGAATAAGATACCAGAAAAACTATCTGATCCAGGAAGTTTCACAATTCCATGTTTTTTGGGTAGTCTTAGTTCAATAGAAGCATTGGCAGACTTAGGTGCTAGTATAAATCTAATGCCGTATTCACTATACGCTAAACTAGACCTTGGAGAATTGAAACCAACTAGAATAAGCATACAACTAGCCGATAGATCAATAAAATATCCTAGAGGGATAATGGAGAACATGCTAGTTAAAGTTGGTACTTTAGTATTTCCAGTAGATTTTGTTGTTTTAGACATGGAAGAAGATTCTCAAGTTCCTCTCATATTAGGAAGACCATTCTTAAACACGGCTAAAGCAATGATAGACGTGTTCGGTAAGAAACTGACCCTAAGTATAGAGGATGAGAGTGTTACCTTTTCAGTTGATAGAGTAATGCAACAACCACAATCTGCAGATGATACATGTTATTATATTCAAACTATAGATGCACATGCAGAATTATTAGAAGAATTTCCAGAATTACAAGGAACAGGAGAATGTTCTTTAGGAGAAGGTAATGAACCAATTGATGAAGCTGAAATGTTAGCTACACTTATAGCTAATGGATATGAACCAACAACAGAAGAAATTCAAATGCTAAAAGAAGAAGACAGATATCGATATAAATCATCGATAGAAGAACCTCCGAAATTAGAGTTAAAGCCACTTCCAAACCATTTGGAATATGCTTATTTACATGGTGAATCTGAATTACCTGTAATAATATCGTCTTCTCTTACTGAAAATGAGAAATCACAACTCATTTCTGTGTTGAAAGCTCATAAACCAGCCATTGCATGGAAGATTCATGATATTAAAGGAATAAGTCCTTCGTATTGCACACATAAAATCCTTATGGAAGAAGGTCATAAAACGTATGTGCAATGCCAACGAAGACTAAATCCTAATATGCAAGATGTAGTTAAGAAAGAGATTATTAAACTGCTAGATGCAGGTTTGATATATCCAATTTCTGATAGTCCATGGGTAAGCCCAGTTCAATGCGTACCTAAGAAGGGTGGCATGACTGTCATTACAAATGAGAAAAATGAGCTTATTCCTACTAGGACTGTAACAGGATGGCGTGTATGTATTGATTATAGAAAATTAAATGACGCCACCAGAAAAGATCACTTTCCCTTACCTTTCATTGATCAAATGTTGGAAAGATTAGCCGGAAATAGTTACTATTGTTTTCTAGATGGATTTTCCGGATATTTTCAAATTCCAATAGCACCCGAGGACCAAGAGAAAACCACATTCACGTGCCCTTATGGTACTTTTGCTTACAAACGCATGCCATTTGGACTTTGCAACGCCCCTGCAACCTTTCAAAGGTGTATGATGGCGATTTTTCACGACATGATAGAAGAATGCATGGAAGTATTCATGGATGACTTTTCAGTCTTCGGTGATACATTTAAATCATGTCTAGTTAATCTGGAACGAATGCTAATTAGATGCGAAAAATCAAATCTAGTACTTAATTGGGAGAAATGCCATTTCATGGTTAAAGAAGGCATCGTTCTTGGACATAAAATTTCAAAAGAAGGAATTGAAGTGGATAGAGCTAAAGTAGATGTAATTGCTAAACTTCCACATCCCACCAATGTTAGAGGAGTTAGGAGTTTTCTAGGGCATGCCGGTTTTTACCGACGTTTTATAAAAGATTTTTCTAAAATTGCCACTCCTATGAATAAACTCCTAGAAAAGGATGCTCCATTCATCTTTTCAGATGAGTGTATCAAATCTTTTAATATTCTTAAAGAGAAACTCACTAATGCACCGATCATGATAACACCAAATTGGAATCTACCATTTGAACTAATGTGCGATGCAAGCGATTTTGCAATGGGAGCCGTTTTAGGACAAAGGATTGAAAAACGATTTCAATCTATATATTATGCTAGTAAGACGTTACAAGGAGCACAAACGAACTATACAACTACTGAAAAAGAACTCCTTGCTATTGTCTTTGCTTTTGACAAATTTCGATCATATCTCGTTCTAGCAAAAACGGTGGTCTATACCGACCATTCTGCTCTTAGATACCTATTTTCAAAACAAGATGCTAAACCAAGATTAATCCGTTGGATCTTACTCTTACAAGAGTTTGATATTGAAATCCGAGATAAAAGAGGAGCAGAAAATCTCGCCGCTGATCATCTTTCTCGTCTTGAAAATCCTGAGTTAGAAGTTCTAAATGAATCGGCCATACAAGACAACTTTCCTGATGAATATCTATTGAAGATAGATTATAAAGAAATCCCATGGTTTGCAGACTATGCAAACTATTTAGTATGTGGATTCCTTGAAAAAGGATTATCGTACCAAAGACGAAAGAAATTCTTCAGTGATATAAAACACTATTTCTGGGAAGATCCACACCTGTTTAAAAGTTGTCCCGATGGAATAATACGCCGATGTGTATTTGGAGATGAAGCTAGTAAAATTTTAAACCATTGTCACACAGGACCAACAGGAGGGCATTATGGGCCTCAACTAACAGCAAGAAAAGTTTATGATGCTGGATTCTATTGGCCTACAATTTACAAAGACGCACACCTTCTTTGCAAATCCTGTGATGCATGTCAAAGGGCCGGAAAAATAAGTCAACGTGATGAAATGCCACAAAATGTCATCCAAGTATGTGAAGTATTTGACATTTGGGGTATTGACTTTATGGGTCCATTTCTAAAATCTCATAATAATCTATATATACTCGTAGCCATTGATTATGTATCTAAATGGGCGGAAGCACAAGCTCTACCAACTAACGATGCACGAGTTGTAGTCAACTTTTTAAAACGTCTTTTTGCAAGGTTTGGAACACCGAAAGCTTTAATAAGTGATCGGGGGTACTCATTTCTGTAATAATCAACTTGAGAAAGTTCTTAAAAGATATGGAGTAACTCATAAAATCTCCACCGCATATCATCCACAAACAAGTGGACAAGTTGAAAATACCAACCGAGCTTTAAAACGTATTCTAGAGAAAACCGTAGGATCAAATCCGAAGGAATGGTCCATTAAATTGGAGGATGCACTCTGGGCTTTTAGAACAGCCTACAAAACTCCAATTGGAACCACACCTTTTAGACTTGTTTATGGAAAAGCATGTCATCTTCCAGTAGAAATTGAACACAAAGCATTTTGGGCTTTGAAAACATGTAATCTTGATTTACATGAAGCCGGACGTCTACGATTAAGTCAACTAAACGAATTAGAAGAATTAAGACATGAAGCATACGAAAATTCGTTAATCTATAAAGAAAGAACGAAGAAATGGCATGATAAAAGAATCAGAAGTTCAAAAGAATTTAAAGAAGGAGACAGAGTTCTTCTTTTCAATTCACGATTCAAGCTATTTCCTGGAAAATTGAAATCAAGATGGTCTGGACCATTCATAGTAAAAAGAGTTTTCCCATACGGAACGATAGAATTAATAAATTCAAATGGGATTGAATTTAAAGTTAATGGTCACAGAGTTAAACATTACATACATGGTCCGATGGAAGTCGACAACGAAGTTAATCACAATTTCGACACCACAGCTAACTAAGTGTGGGGAGAATCAAGTCTTTAAAGGATAATATGTATTTCTGTTAGAGTTAGATTGTCTGTTTTCGTGTAGTTCTCAAAAATGGAACACGTATGGTCTTTCCCTAGCAGACCCTAAAGAACTAGTCTTCTCCCCCCATTCTGAATTTTTATTTTTTTTAGGTTTTTACAAAATGAAGACTGCCTGTGAACTAAACCATGGTCTAATGCTACACGCTTTGATCACTAAACGTAATAATGACATACTACCGAGTGAAATAGTATCAGTAATCAGAGAAAGAATGGACGGAGTTAGAAAAGAATCCAGATACGAAGATAATAAGTTACAATTTGGTAAAGGAAAATCAAAATCCGCAACGAAAAGAAGAGCACGACACCTAGAACGATGTCACAAATGCGGAAAATGGTCACATGGAGGTAAATGTTCAAATAATCAAACCTATTCAAATACCGAATTTGTTACTTTATGCAGAGACGGACCGTTCATATGTTTAGAAGAAAAGACACTGAATGCTCGAGGTTACGCCTATGCAGCCATGGAAAATTAATTAAACCGACTATCTTATGAATGGGATAGATCATATAACTAAGAAATCTATTCCACAGGTATGTCTGTACAGTTTTTTTTTTTTAATTTTTTTTTTTAACCTTTTGATAATAAACGCTAATTTGTTCGCTAAAAAGTATTAAATTGGTATTAAATAAAATTAGGTTTGGCGACCGAAATTATTGATATCATTCAAAAATTTATTACATCACTGCGAAATTTAACGTTTATTCTTAAGGTATAAATATCTTTAATCAATCAACCCAAAATATTTCAAAAATTCGTCATGAGTTAAATTAGGTCTTGGAACCGAAATTACTTTACCGAAAAGAGGGGCGCATATTTTTGATAATATTTGATTGATTAAAGTGGAAGAAAAAAAAAAGCCAAAAAGATTTTTAATTTTATTTTTACCATGTTTTTAAAATAAATATTTAAATCTTAAATTAATATTGTAAACTTTGTAAAAACAATATTTTTAAAATTGTAAATATTTGAATTTTTAAAATTAAGTCTGGTGTGAATTTTTAATTTTTAAAATATGAATTTTTAATTTTATGCATTTCAAATTTTAAGTTTGGTGTGATTTTTTTTAATATTAATTTTGAATTTTATATTTATGTTGTGTGAATTTAAAAACAAAAATTTACTTTATCTCATTAAGTTAAAAATATGATTTTTAAAATTCGTCGTAAGTTGAAGACTAGGTCTTTGAACCGAAATTGCTTTACCCAAGGGAGGGACGAGAACTTTTATTATTATTATTTTTAATCTTATTGAATTAAAGTATGTCAAAAACATTAAAAAACCCAAAAATCTTTACTTTTAAAAAACAGCGCTTTGATTTGACAAATTTTAAAATTTTGTCAAGGGACAGACTAAGACAACGATCCGAAACGCTCTCGCTCCTAAAGGAAACCAAATTTTTAAAATTTAAATAGTTATAAGTTTTATAAAGTATAAGGTTTTATAAAAAATAAAAAAAAAAAAAAATAAAAACTGAAAACACTGTAGCCGGCACCCCATGCGATCGCATGGGGTTTGCACTTGGAACCCATGCGATCGCATGGGGACCAAATGCTGGTCAGGAACAAAAACAGCAGAGAGTCTGCTTCTACACCACAACACACACACATACCCGAAAATACTCCCAAATATTCACCAAATTTCACCAAAATTCACCGTAATTCGTCATTTTTCTTGCTCTAATCATGCCTAGATTCTCATTCCTCAGCAAATTGGTAAAAATTACACCCCTAAACTCTATAAATTCCTAGTTTTTGTGATAATTACCAATTTTTTACCTAATGCAATTTTGTTAATTTCTAGTGTAATTAGTGATAAATTGTTAGTATTTTATGCATGTATAACCTAGATTGATGCTATTTAACATGATTTGAAGCCAAAAACTTCAAAATTTTTAGAAATCTAGGGTTTGTGTTCTTGAGCAATTTGGGGCTTTTTGATATAAACAGGTTATGGCCGATTTTTGTCATGAATTATTGCCAAATTGAGTAGTGTAACATGTTTAGATAGTTAAATGATCAAAACAATGATCCTAAACATGATTTTTAGAGATTAAAGTGGACTTTTTAAGTCCAAAATTCATGAACTTGATTAATTTGATATATTTGCCATTTGAGACTTGTTAAATTATTAGTAATGAATATTTTGACATGTTATTTGAGTTAAATGCTTATGAATTTTGTATACATTTTCATATGTGCTTATTTGAAAAGTGTAGAATTGTGAAAAATTGTGAAAATGTGTACAAGTTTAATTTTGATTTAACATGTTATAGTGATTGTTTTAAGTTGTTATTTTGCTAACACTAATGCATATTTGGATGCACAATTTTTGTGTTTAATGTGTTTTACAGAGAGCCGATACTGGAGGTTCAGGAGCATCATCATCTAGACGACCAGCACCAGCACCAGAACCAGAACCAGAAATGCAACACGAACAAGAACCACAACAGGAACAACAACAGCCTGATCAGCACATACCTTATTATGATCCAGTACAGTTTGTTGATGAATTCATAGTATTCCCAATGAGGCCGCCAGTAGAATTCCCAACGATTCCTGAGCACACTCTACATCCTAATCTGAGATTTGATAGAAGATGGAGAGATTACGAGACATATCAAAGGAACAAATTCAAATTGGTAACAAAAAATGTAGAGGTGCCAAGGGTAATTGATTGGGCCCCTTTGGAAACGGTCCATCTAGCTGACCGTGTTAGACAGCTTTTAGTTCAAAGGTATGGCAGTTCTTCTTTTACAGATTGGGAACGTCTTTTCACCATTCGTAGACCTGTATATAAGGAATGGTGTGTTGAGTTGATGAGTACTGTATCACTTGATACAAATATAGTTAGGATAGATGATAGAAGATTTCTTAGGTTTATCCTTGGCGGTAGGATGTACAGAATGTCCATGCTGGACATGGCCAGGGCCTTACAGATTTATACTCCTGGTGAGTTGCTATTACCCGATTGTACAAACTTGATTCATTATGGTGAACGGGTAGATAGTAACTTTGACGCTGACGCCATTTGGAGGCGTATGTCACATTTTGATGTTTTTACACAAGCAGGAGGACACTCCTATACACATATTGACAGGGCCGAGCTTCGTATTATTCATAGATTTTTGGCCAACTCGATTACACAAAGAGGTCATAATAAAGAAAAAATTACCTTATATGATTTATTCTACCTAAAGTGTATTCGGGATCCTAGAAGCTTTGTCAATATCCCTTACTGTGTTGCTTTTTATTTATCTAAAATGGTAGAGGGAATGCAGGACGGGAGTATAATAGGAGGAGGTATTTTTGTTACTCTCATTGGAGAGTATTTAGGTGTTGATAGGAACCAAGGGGGTCCATTACAGATTTGTAGAGAACAGGTTGAGCCCTTAGGATTGAAAGTTTATGTGGGTGCTAAAGTATTGAAAAGTAGACGTAACCAGGCAGTACCCTATGAGGGATCTCATCCTCAGGTAGAGAGAGGCTCAGACGAGGAAATGGAGGAGGCGGAAGACATTAGGGATGTCTTTCGAGATGCTATTCTTGACGTCCACGTTCGTATAGATGAGGAAGCAATGACGAACGCGGCAAGACATAGTATGTATGAGCAGTGGAACTCCGAGCGAGTATACGAGGATTATAGGCGACGCCAACACGATAGCTGGTTAGTTCATCAGCACCAAATCATGAGCCAGCTATCATATCAGGTACCAAATAACTATGTACCTACTCGACCTGCTCATTTTCCGCCACATAGCCCCGATATCCGACCACCCTTTAACCGGTATGACTATAACCAAGCCTATCAGAACACCTATAACCAACAATGGAACCCACCCGATGAGATGAGCTGGAACCCCTATCCAGACTGATTTAGTTCCAATTGGTTATTTTTATGATTTTTATGTTTTTATCTTTTGACTTTTTCATGTTTAAACTTATGTTATTGGATAAATTTGTGTAATTTTTATTATTTTATTATTATTGTGTACTAATATTTCATATTTAGAATTTGAAAGTGGGATATTAAGTCCCATTTCAAATTGCCATGCATGATTATACTTGTATGTATGTATATTGTCGATTGTTCAAAACAGGGTAAAACAGCGCATTTTCAAAGACTGGCATTAAGTTCAGCAAAAGCTACTAATTTTGACGACAAGATGACAAATAAATATGATGTCACAACAGACGGAATGAACAAATGATGTGCGCCATTTATCATTCAGCAAACAAACGCCATTATATTTGGAAATTTTGGTAAAATTTAATCATTTTCACACAAATCACCCTCAATAATTTAAATTGTTACTGATTTCTTGCAAATGAGGGCATTGCAAGATCTTAAGTGTGGGAAGGGGTTAAATTCTTTCGGATTTTAAAATTTTTTACTTTATACACTTGGTAACCATTAAAAATACTAGTAACATAGTAGTTGTATTAGAATCTAGTGCTCTCTGATAAAAAAGAACAGCCCTAGTCTTATATACTGACTACCCAATTCTAGTAAAAATTTTCAAAATTTTCAATTAAATGAACTCAAAATCATGTTTATACATATTTATGAACGATAAAACTAGGTGTTAACACCGAAATTATTGTTACCTCGGAAAGGACATAAATTAAGAAACAAACCAAAATGTTGAAATTCATTTAAAATGGAATAGAGGACGATAAAAAAGGAAAATAAAAGCCAAGTGTGGGAAAATTTACCAAGTTATCTTAAACATATGTCACATATATCTGTAACAAATAACTGAAAATACTTTTGCTTTGGACTAAACTAAACTGTTTTACCCAATGAAAGAAAAGAAGAGATGGATCTACACGATGAATCAATTCCATCATTAAAAGGAAGTAAAGTCTTCCGAAAAAGAAACGCGCTTCTTGATCTAGGTCATGAAGTTGTCGTCCAGACCAGCTGTAGGTTGACGAAAAATCTAGAAAAGTCATCACTAAAATCAGCAGGAAATCCACGGACCTCAGCATTAAACAGGGTCGCCAAGTGGTCAGATTTATCCTAACCATGAGAAGGATTTATCTCGTACAATGGGGGGGCACCATGCAAATTAGCTGGATAAGACTAATGAATCAGATCCCCAGAAAGGATAATCTCCTTAAAGATTAAAAATCAGCTTTTAAGACTGATATCACTCAATCCTTGAGATTGACCTTAAAGATTGAGAATTACAAACTCATGGAATTCAATGATATCTAAACTCGAGCTTGAACGAGAAAATATTTTGATCAAAATTACAAACCGATTTGTTTTCTGAAAACCCTGCTTTTAATGCGTTCATTACCATTGAACGTAAAATCCTAGGAATTCACCTGGAATTTATTAGGTCACCTGAATCAAATCGGGTGTCAACCGTAAGAACGGTGGTTGCGTAGTGGTCAAAGACAGGACCTCGTGCCATACCGAAAAATCATAAGGATGAACTTTACTATTGCTCCTACCAAGGATAGTAATTGCGTCCGACACGTTATAGACCATAATTAAAAGCATGTCAGAGGACATTGCCTTAACAGTTGCTTGTTCAACGCTTTCCTTTACAACTGGACGGTAGTTTACCGAAAGGTAATATACGGGACAAGTGAACTGGACGTGTTGCTTTCCAAATACAAGGTTAGCAAGTGGGTGACACAAAACCATAAGTTTTGAGCTAAAATTTTCAAATCTAAAACCTACCAAACCCACAAAAATATTTTGCAAACACCGGTAAAGGGTTATTCCGGAAAACTTATCTAGGGTAAAAACTAGATTTAATTTTCAAAAGATCAAATGTTTTCATAAAGATCCAATTTCCTTAATGGATCTAAATTTTTATAGTCATGTGGGACTGTAAACCATATCGTTACTACCATTGTTTATACCGCCGTATAGAAATCACTGATGTACAAAGTGTGAATAATAAAGAAGTGATTCTAGTATTTCAAGACGATATTGCTTGAGGACAAGCAACGCTCAAGTGTGAGAATATTTGATAATGCTAAAAACAAACATATATTTCATAGCATTATTCCTCAAGAAAGACAAGCTTTTAGTTGCAATTGTTCTATTTACAAGTGATATTCGTTTAAATAATAAAAGGTGAAGACAAAAGACAGATTCGACGAATTGAAGACGCAAACGACCAAAAAGCTCAAAAGTACAAAAGACAATCAAAGAGGTTCCAATTATTGATAAGAAACGTCTCGAAATTACAAGAGTACAAGATTCAAAACGCAAAGTACAAAATATAAAATTGTACGCAAGGACGTTCGAAAATCCGGAACCGGGACCGGAGTCAACTCTCAATGCTCGACGCAACGGACTAAAAATTACAAGTCAACTATGCACATAAATATAATATAATATTTAAATAATTCTTATAATTATTTAATATATTATATTATTTATAAAATGTCGGCACAAGGAAACAAGCAACATGTGAGCTCTCCCAGCTGGCCATGCGATCGCATGGCCAGGAAGAAGAAAGTCCATGCGATCGCATGGCATGAAAAGTCAGGCCACATCTCCTATAAAATCGAGCTTTGGTGAACCAAAAATATATCCATCAATCTCTCTTCTCTCATATATACGTAAAATATATATATATAATTTATATTTTAATTTTAATTATAATTCTAATAATAAGGGTATGTTAGCGAATGTTGTAAGGGTGTAAGTCGAAATTCTGTCCGTGTAACGCTACGCTATTTTTAATCATTGTAAGTTATGTTCAACCTTTTTATATTAATGTCTCGTAGCTAAGTTATTATTATGCTTATTTAAAACAAAGTAATCATGATGTTGGGCTAATTACTAAAATTGGGTAATTGGGCTTTGTACCATAATTGGGGTTTAGACAAAAGAACGACACTTGTGGAAATTAGACTATGGGCTATTAATGGGCTTTATATTTGTTTAACTAAATGAAAGTTTGTTAATGTTAATATAAAGATTTACAATTGGGCGTCCCTATAAATTACCATATACACTCAATCGGACACGATGGGCGGGGTATTTATATGTACGAATAATCGTTCATTTAACCGGACACGGGAATGGATTAATAGCCACTAGAATAATTAAAACAGGGGTGAAATTACATTCAAGGGTAATTGGTGTAATTGTTAACAAAGTAGTAAAACCTTGGTTTACACGCAGTCGATAACCTGGTGTATTCATTAAACAAAGTATTAAAACCTTGTTACAATTCGAATCCCCAATTAGTTGGAATATTTAACTTCGGGTATAATAATAATTTGACGAGGACACTCGCACTTTATATTTATGACTGATGGACTGTTATGGACAAAAACCAGACGGACAGATTAAATAATCCAGGACAAAGGACAATTAACCCATGGGCATAAAACTAAAATCAACACGTCAAACATCATGATTACGGAAGTTTAAATAAGCATAATTCTTTTATTTCATATTTAATTTCCTTTATTTTATATTTAATTGCACTTCTAATTATCGCACTTTTATTTATTGTTGTTTAATCGCACTTTTAATTATCGTACTTTTTAATTATCGCAAGTTTATTTTATCGCACTTTTATTATTCGCAATTTCATTATCGTTATTTACTTTAAGTTTTAATTTAAGTCTTTTATTTATTTAATATTTTACATTAGGTTTTAACTGCGACTAAAGTTTTAAAATCGACAAACCGGTCATTAAACGGTAAAAACCCCCCTTTATAATAATAATATTACTTATATATATATGTTTGTATTTTTATAAAAGTAAACTAATATAGCGTTGAGCTTTGTTTAAAAAAGATTCCCTGTGGAACGAACCGGACTTACTAAAAACTACACTACTGTACGATTAGGTACACTGCCTATAAGTGTTGTAGCAAGGTTTAAGTATATCCATTCTCTAAATAAATAAATATCTTGTGTAAAATTGTATCGTATTTAATAGTTTTTCCTAGTAAAATATAAGCTATTTTATATACACCTCGCATAACATCAATGATATATATACAGTTAAATGTCGTTACAACGATAATCGTTACATATATGTCTCGTTTCGAAATCATTAAGTTAGTAGTCTTATTTTTACATATGTATTTCATTGTTAATACACTTAATAATATATTTACTTATCATTTAACATAATTAACCAAGTGTATCAATATCTTAATATGATTCATATGTACCTAGTAAGACGTTGTTATAACGATAATCGTTATATATATCGTTTTCGAGTTTCTTAAATTAATAGTCTCATTTTTATGTATATAACTCATTGTTAAAATAACTAATGAGATACATACTTATAATAAAATCATGTTAACTATATATATAACCATATATATATGTCATCGTATAGTTTTTACAAGTTTTAACATTCGTGAATCACCGGCCAACTTGGGTGGTCAATTGTCTATATGAAACCTATTTCAATTAATAAAGTCTTAACAAGTTTGATTGCTTAACATGTTGGAAACACTTAATCATGTAAATAACAATTTCATTTAATATATATATATAAACATGGAAAAGTTCGGGTCACTACACGAACCCACCCCCATTTTCTCCAGTAATCACGATAGTTGATTGATTGATGTGCTCCTGTCACGCTGTCTTCGGAGTCAGAGGAATTTGGTCGATTCGTAGAGGCCATCTTACGCGATCTCAGGAAAGATTTTTGATATGAAGAGTTTAGTGACAGTAATTGATAGTTGGATGGTATTCTCAATGCATAATTTACATAGATATATATAGTACCAGGATCCCTTAAATTGAGGAGAAATTTACGAGAGATATCAGGCAAGGTCTACAGTAACAGATACGCCAAGATATGAATTGTCAGATATGCTAAGATATGAATTGTCAGATACGCTAAGATATGAATTTTGTCTATACACTATTCATGCAGTCAATGCAGTAAAATTTGTCTAGACTAAGAACAATGAGTAGGTAATTTCCTAAGGATGATAAGCAGGTGATTTCCGACAAAAATGATAAGCACAACTTTTTGACATGCAGACGCGGTCGAAGTCCAGACTTACTAATGCATCCTAACGACTTATCAGTTAGACACACTAATGCAAACCTGGTTCACTAAGACCTCTGCTCTGATACCAACTGTGAAGACCCATCCTAATCCATCCGGACGAAGTCCATATCGATTATAAATGATTCACAACAGTTGATTACATCGCGAGGTACTTGACCCCTATATGATACATTTTACAAACATTGCATTCGTTTTTGAAAAGACAAATTTTCATTACATCAAAAATTGACAGCAGGCATACCATTTCATAATATATCCAATTATAATTGACTTAATAATAATATTGATGAACTCAACGACTCGAATGCAACGTCTTTTGAAATATGCCATGAATGACTCCAAGTAATGTCTCTAATATGAGTTAATGCACAGCGGAAGATTTCTTTCGTACCTGAGAATAAACATGCTTTCAAGTGTCAACCAAAAGGTTGGTGAGTTAATTAGTTTAACATAAATAATCATTTCCATCATTTTAATAGACCACAAGATTTTCATATTTCAATACACATCCCATACATAGAGATAAAAATCATTCATATGGATTGAACACCTGGTAACCGACATTCACAATATGCACATAAGAATATCCGCATCATTCCGGGATCCTCCTTCGGACATGATATTAATTTCGAAGTACTAAAGCATCCGGTACTTTGGATGGGGCTTGTTGGGCCTGATAGATCTATCTTTAGAGTTCGCGTCAATTAGGGTGTCTGTTCCCTAATTCTTAGATTACCAGACTTAATAAAAAGGGGCATATTCGATTTCGATCATTCAACCATATAATGTAGTTTCAATTACTTGTGTCTATTTCGTAAAACAGTTATAAAAACAGCGCATGTATTCTCAGTCCCAAAAATATATATAAAAAGGGAATAATGAAACTCACGCTTATAAATATTGTAAAATAGTTATTAAAACATTGCATGTATTCTCAGCCCAAAAACGTAAAGAGTAAAAGGGATCAAATGAAACTCACCATACTGTATTTTGTAGTAAAAATACATATAACATCAATGAACAAGTGTAGGGTTGGCCTCGGATTCACGAACCAATATCAAGTATGTATATTAACACACATGATAGTAATCGAACAAATTTATGTATTATTCTTAATGATATAATTATTATATTTAATAATTCGTAGGTTTCCTTAATAATTTAGTTAGATATATTTACTTTATTTTCTTTAGATGGATAATTATTATTTATTATAAAAATACTAATATAGTTATGTTATATGTATTAAATCATTTTTTTATATAATTAATATTTATTTGTTATAATATTAATAATAGGAATAATTTTAACAATAACGATACATATAATAATAATAATATTGATAATACTAATAATAATGTTAATATTGATAAAAATGATATTAATAATAAAATCTATAAAATTTTTAATAATGATAATAATAATAGTAATAATAATAATATAAATATTAATTTAAAAAAAAATCTTAATAAAGATAATAACTTTACTAAAAAAATGTTAACTTTTAAATAAAATAAAAATGTTAAGTTTAATAAAAAATGATAACTTTGATAATTTTAGTTATAATGATACTTTTAATAGAAATGATAACAATGATAATAATTTAAAAAAATGATAATAAAGATAATAGTTTTTAATAATACTCATAATGCTTATTTTAATGATAATAACGTCTTTAATACTTATAAATTTAAATATGACATTAGTAATAATAATTATAATTCTAACAATCATAATAAGAATAATCATAATAATAATTAATAATACACATAATTCTAGTAATAATAATAATAATAATAAAAGTAATTGTGTATACCCTTAAAGCTTTGGCTAAAAAGAAATGCTCCAGACGGGACTCGAACTCACAACCTCTCGCTCACACAAACAAACACTTAACCATTGAGCTGCTACCAATTTTCTGTTTTTACTAGCATCACTATAATTAAACTATCATCATCAGCACGATCTATTAACATAGAATTATAACGTTTTCATCATCTTATTCGTATATCGACGTCATCAATTCATCTTAAACTCACCTCCTCATCATCATCACTGTGAGTATCATCATAAACTAATCATCAATATTTATCATCTAACACGATCAATATCATTAATTATCAACTTATCATAATCATCATTATCATCGATCACAACATCATTGGCTTCAATGTTGATCACCATCATGCTTCAATATTATATCATCATCCTCATCCCTGTTAAACATCTTCAATATCATCATTATTATAAAACCACGATCATAACACAATCTTCCTCTTCAAAATTGAATTCGATTGTAACCATAACACTATCATCTATCTTCTTCTTCAAAACTGTACTCGACTGGAACCAATACCCTAATGTTATTATCTTAACCATCCCATATTGATCATCACATATCCATCGTCCAAATACAGGAAACACGATATCATTACAGCAGGAACTTGGCAAACACCCATTCTTGGGCCGATTAAATATTCAATTTAATTGATTAATGGCTTCGGTCCACTATGTAAATACTCGGTCCACTAGATAACAGGAAACATTTTGGCCCACAGAAAGTATCTCAAACGAATAATCCATGATATTTTAATTGGCCTTAGTGAAGTTTGAATAAAGTGATAGAACAAAAAAAAAAATATTAGGTGCTTGTTATCCAGCTGGAGACAATCGAATCATCACAAAGTATTCAGGCTTGTCTCCTTCTAACTTCATTATATATATAAAAGTATATAATCACCAACTTGGTCGGCCATTAGATTGTAATTAATCCACTTGCCTACAACTTTGCAGTATATATATATATATATATATATATATATATATATATATATATATATATATATTGATATATCAAATTGGATCAACTTTAGTATTATATATATATATATATATATATATATTTTAAAAGATTCAAGATTGAAACGGAATATATATCAAAGTAATAACTGTAGTGTAATGTTTTCTTGTTTGTTTTTAACAGGATGAGGGAAACAGAAATACATACTTATAGTAGTAGTACGCAACAGGTGGCTGTGGTGTTATGGTGGTTCGAAGTGGTGTTTACAAGGTGATTAAATGGGTTCAGTGATTGTGGTGATGGGTGTAGCGATGGTCTCTTTGCCCACGGTTAGGAGAGAGATATAGATAGATGAGAGTGGTGGTCGTAGGTTTTGAACGACGGTGGTGAGGATGGTGCTCCGGTGGTGATTGCCGGATATAGAAGAGGAGTTAGAAGGTGGCGGGTATAGAGTTTGAAGATGATGGGAGAGTGATCATTATTATCTCTCATGTGAATATGTATATATATAGATATATACCCCGTAAAATGTTTAGTGTAAACAAAGCTCAATTGGTTTTCTTACAAGTGGGTTGGTGTTAACATATATAATTATGGGAAAGTGACATGAAACAGAAATATGATTGGATACTCATGACTCTATGCTCATATGTGTAAATATACATATATTGATATACTATCACAAAAGAGAAGTAACGTGCATCTTTGAAAAGCAGCCACCATTTTGTTTGTATGTGTTTGGTTTGAATACATTTAAATGCAAAAAGGAAATAGATCAAGGTAAAAGAACAGTTGATGGATAATGATAAGTGATGATGGTCATAACTTTAAGTGTTGCATATTTATATCTATGTATAGAAAATGAGACGTTAATAATAAAGTAACTAAATATCTTTCAATTAGAAATAGTAATTACAATTAGAATCCTTTATTTCTGTAATTGATATTGATAGTGAAAGTTTGAATTATTTAATCAATCAACATGAGATGATTTGTGTTTGCATTGAAGTTTTTAGCTCGACATATATTCACGAGTGAGCAGAGAACACAAAAAAAATATTATAACAACTTGATTGTGATTGGTATGCATATATACGTATACATCTGCCTTTAAATCTTACACTTATACTTTATATTAACATTTATTAACTATCTTAATGATATTGATACTTGTTATTAATAATATTTGTTATATTATCATAATAATATTAATGTTATTAAAAATGATGAAGATAATAATAATTATTAAGAATAATAATGATAATGATATCATTAATGTTAATAACATGAATATAACGAATTAATATTAATCATAGTTATTTACATGAAATGAAATACTATAAATTTAAATTATTATATATACTCTTATTTATATATATATTTACATAATTGTTTACACATTGGTTCGTGAATCGTCAGGAATGTTTAAAGGTTAAATGAATCCATATAAATAGTTCAAAGGTCAATTGTATACATGAACACAGTTCCAAACTTTCGAGACTTCAACATTACAGATTTTGCTTATCGTGTCAGAAACATTAAATTATATAAAGATTTAGTTTAAATTTGATCAGAAATTTCCGGGTCACTACAGTATACGTCATGAAAACATACTTATTGTCAGCCATGACCATCCCATTCAAATTTCGGGACGAAATTTATTTAACGGGTAGGTACTGTAACGACCCGGATTTTTCCAATAGTTTTATACTTATGAGATTAATATTTACATAAATTAAACCTTACCAACATGATAAGCCATCCAAATTGTTAAGACTTGTGTTTTTGAAAAGAGTTTTACACAACGTTTGACAGTCCAATTTGACCGATGATATCACGAACTATATAACATACGATAATTATATGTTTGTGTATATATATGTATTTATATATATTTAACATGATCTAAGGATGGTTTAACATCTCATTGTGCACTAATGACAATGAGTTATAAGTATATTTTGAAACTACTAACTTAAGTTTTCAAAACGATAACTATACGTAACATTCTTTGATATATATAATTATAACCTATAATGCTTATACATGTATCGTATATATAATGTATTTAATCACTTTTTAAGGACTTAAATACATAAAACAATATAAGTATGTTCACAAAATATAGCTATATTTGAATTCTCATTCCATTTCCTCAAGATTTCTATACGTATATCTATGGTATATGTACCCGTATCATACCCAGCTTCTATATGTATTTACTATTGGTATATACACATCAAATCAACATCCTAATCAACATTATTACTACCCTAGATATGAGGTAACTAGGATTTGTCAAGTAGCATGAATTATTAGTAAGAAAACAAAATTAGGAATCCTTTTCTTTCTTTATAAACTAAAAATGTTTTTATGAATGAACACCATTTCTTCACTCCATTTTCTAATACCTACACCATCATTTCTCTCTTAAAATACTCCTAACTTCATACTTGATCATCTCCAAGCATTTTCCCCATCATTTAGCTTCAATTACAAGCCTTAAACACCATAAGAAAACTCTTTCAAGAACATATCAAAATAACCACCCATTTGAAGAAGTATACTTCCAACCTTTTGATCTAACTCCACCACTCTTTGATTCCAAGATTTTTTCTTATCTCTTACAGTAACTTTGTCCAAGTAACTTTAGGTAGTAACCTTGTTCATAATCTTGTTCGATTCATAATTATATAGCTATCTTATTTTATGTTGTAAAATTTTAACAACAAGAACATAGTTTGAATGATTTCAAACTTGTTTGCAAACTAAATAGATCCTTCTAACTTAACTTTTAAAACACTTCAAGACCTGTAATATATCATAATGATATGCTAACTTAACAATATATAACTTGGTTTTACAAAGAACACCTTAAAAACTGAATCTACGTCGTCGGAGTGCAACCGGGGGCTGTTTTGGGTTGGATAATTAAAAACCATCTTGAACTTTGAATTGGAAGTTCATGTTCTGGAAAAATGATATTTCTTATGAATATGTTAACACATAAAAATTTCATGGTTTAACTCAAAGTGTAAGTATTTTTAGAAAAATGATCATTAAATGTTGTTTTTATGAAAAATGAACACTTTCATAAATTTTACCAAAGTTTGACCTATAACTTGTGATTTCGAATACAAACTAAGGTACTTTCAGTTCATATTCTTAAATTTTGACTCGATCCAAGGAAGTGGCAAGTTGAACCAACAAAAACGGAGTTGTAATGAAGAAACTACGACTAAATCAAGATTGGGTATCCGAAGCTAGTTTAGCTACGAAAATATTTGGAGATAAAGTAAATTAATCATATCTTTTCTAATTAATATGATATTTTATATATAATTACTTATGATTTGATTTTATATATTTCAGGACCACCCGTAAACAACACGAGAAGATTAATCATAAGACCTCATGATTGTATGCAACACGTCATTTGATAACACGGTACTTTATGTACGCAACACGTTATTTGACAACATGGTACCATGGGTCGAGATTAATTCTGATCAATACGAATACGATGGGGTCTTTATTTATTTTATTGAGCAACTAATTGTGGACCACTAACATCGGACTGCTAACTACGGACTAAGAAAATATTAAAAGTATTATAAGTATATATATATATTTGTAACGATTACTTGAAAAGAAAATATGTTGATATATTATATATATATGGTTAGGTTCGTGATATCTATCGGAGACCAAGTCGAGTTAAATACTTTCAAGGCAAAAGTGAGTATATAGTCCCACTTTTAAACTCTAAATATTTCGGGATGAGAATACATGCATTTTATGATTTACGTTATGGACACAAGTGATAAAAAAATATATTCTACGTTGAGTTGTACCACTGGCATACTTCCCTGTAGATTGGTAACTACTATTTACATGTGGTATTGTAAACGCGAATCCTATTGATAGATCTATCGGGCCTGACAACCCCAACCGGACTGGACGACCAGTATTCAACGGTTGCACAGTACTTCGTTTCGATGACTACACTTGGTACAGTGTAGTGAGATTTCATAATAAAGGGAATATGCGACGTTGATTAAATGTTAAGTATGGTTATCAAGTGCTCAACCACTTAGAATATTTTTATTAAAACGTTTATGTATATGAAATCTTGTGGTCTATATTTATAACGCTGCTAGCATTAAACCTATATCTCACCAACTTTATGTTGACGTTTAAAGCATGTTTATTCTCAGGTTCCTAGAAGTCTTCCGCTGTTTGAATATATGTTAGAGAAACCATGTGCATGGAGTCATACATGTTTTATTCGAGGAAGCATTGCATTCACAAAATCATCACCGTGTATTTATTTTGACTGCATTGTCAACAGAAGTATTCTTGTAAACTGTTATTTACGGTGATTGTCTATATGTAGAAATCATCAGATGTCAAAAACATTGAATTTTAAATATTCATTTATGGTATATCTTTTCAAAAGAATGCAATGTTTATAAAACGTATCATATAGAGGTCAAATGCCTCGCGATGTAATCATATGTTATTGTATTCGTCCCTATGGATTGGGTCGGGTCGTTTCAATGTATCACGCCCATTTACAATTTCTCGCATAAACGAAGTGTTAAAGTTAATGTCTGTCTTGTCAATATCTTTACCTGCAAGAATAATATTAGCCCAAATGCACCCCTTTTCCTTGAGGCTCAAAAGGACTGGGAGGGATAAAGAGCCCATTAGGCCCATGAATACTTTTAATGATTGAAACCCAAAGTGATTTTGGTTCATTTTTTGCCCGCCACACCCATTTACCCAATAATGCAATATTTTTTACCCCGGAGTGACCCAACGTTTAGACCCCCTTCACCGAAAGGTAAAAGGCAATCCTCCCATTTGACTCATGACATTTTTGTGCTCTCACCCGACCCCGCCCCAAAAAAACTTCCTACGAATTCCCTCTAAATATTTAATGACACTCGAAGGGGCACGAAAGAGAGACATTTAGTATAACGGTAAACTATTGAGGACCAATTTAACAAGCGTTAACCTTCCACCGAATGAGATCGCCTTTGCCTTCCACTCCGCAAGTTTAGAGGTGAATTTATCAACAACCGGTTTCCAACTTTCAATACGGTTCATGTTCTTCCCGATAGGAAAACCTAGGTAAGTAAACGAAAACTCGCCCACTTTACAACCAACCCGGGACGCCACCCGATCCACTTCTTCCTTAATCATCCCTATCCCATAAACAAGACTCTTATATGATAATTAATCTTGAGACCCGACAGTCCGACACCCTTTCGAAACATTGAAGTAATTTCATAAGGTTACTAAAATTGAGTCTACTCCATTCCCCGAGAAAAATAGTGTCATACGCGTATTGGAGATGTGAAAGTAACACCTTATCCGCACCGATTTCGCCACCTTTTAGAAGACCTCTATTTAAAGCTTTTTTGGTAAGTAAGTTTAGGCCTTCCGCCGCAATAATAACAAGAAACGGAGATAATGGGTCGTCTTATTTTATTCAATTGATTAGAATTACTCTTGATTATGTTTAGCCAAAGATCCATTGTTATTTAACGTTTCCAAATAATTGTCACTGAGTTTATTGATTGCTAACGACAGTTATGTTGATTGATGAACTTTGCTAAATTATTGACAAATCGTTTAATTAATCGTTAATATTATATAAGGGATACCAAACTTTAATTAGACGATTAGTGATTTAATTATTGATTGACTTAGAATAGTTGTGAGGTTGTAAATGGACACCAAAACAACATAAGTTATAGATTATATTCTTAAGTAATTTAAAGTTGTTTGACCATGTGCTTAGTTAAAAGATCCATCATTATTAGAATTGTTCGGTTTGAACCCGTCACATAAGTTAGTAAGTAGGTTAACGATAGTTAGTTTACAAGACCAAGATTGTGCTTCAACACCTTGAGTGATCTAGACAATTATGTGAATACATAGGGATACCGAAGTAGGAACATAATTGGCGATTGGTTTGCGTTTAATTCTTAAAATCGTGTGGTTATATTCGGGACACCGTAGTAGCCTAAGTTTTATGAAAGTAAAACTGGATTAAGTCGCGTAGTTGAAACACTTAGTGGTGAATTAACTTGTATATAGGTAAGTGACAGTTCCTAGGTATATACATCTTAAGAAACTGTAAGAATCGACAGATAGATACAATGTCACTACATTTACAGTTGTTTAATCGGATTTAACAAGCAATCATAGCCAAGTGAATTGATTCTACCGCTGTCTCTATTGATTTCTTGTTTATTTACTTTACGCATTATTTTAGTTTAATTCAATTAAAATCAAAACTCCCCAATTTTCTTAGAATAATAATTAGTTTAAAATTTTTAATTCAATTTCTCTATGTGGATCGAATTAGTCGAATACTTGCAAGTTACTGCATGATCAAGTTTTGTGCCTAAATATATGTGTTAATCTGTGAACATTTTGATTAGTATTCTACTGTATAAGTTAGATTTTACACATCACAATCACAAATAATTAAATGAGTAAATTATACCATTGGTCTCTGTAGTTTACCCAAATTATACCGGTAGTTATTTTCTATTTTAAAATTATACCAGTAGTCCTTGTATTTTTTAAATTCCACAACAATAATTCAACCCTAACGCTAGTTAATTAGTTAACGAAACAAATAGACTATGCTATCAAGGTAACAAAAAAGAACTGCTTATGTTCTCCCATTTCAGATAACCTAATTTTCTTGGACCTAATATTAGACCGTCAATCTATATATCATATTTAAAATGTATAAAACTGGAAATAGGATTCATTATCATTACATTACATGATAAAAAAAATGAAAATAAAAAGGTTGTGATTATAAAGGGTAATTCAGAAACACGTAAATTATGTAGTTTTTCTGGGATAGCAAATATATTATCACGCAAGAAGAGGCATCATATGTCATATCTTGGTAACACAGTCTCATATGGAGCTCTCAGATAGTTATACCATTCCACAATTCGAATAGTTAATTAGTTATAATACAATAATCCAGGTCTAAAATCTCTCCCCTGACAATGAACATGAGAACAAATACAAGCTCTAGAATGAATATGAGAACAAATACAAGCCCTAACTTGTTATGAAAATGAGGACTGGCATAAGAGTAACTCGGATAATTAACTCATTAACTTTTAATTATTTGATATCAATAACAATTTCACATCATTTAGACAATTATTATATCGATCAATATATAATACTACTCTAAGGTATTAATTTCGTAAAAAGATCTAGGGTTGCAGATAAACTAATCATCCACAACACACACTCTACACATCTATTGAAAATTGACAATTGCATGCATACAAAACGGAGCCCTCGAGCTAACGCAATGTAAAAATCATATGTACTACGATATAAATTTTAAAAGAAAAGGACTAGCTGTACAATGATATAATTAACTCTTATTAAAATAGTTTTTAATTACTCAAAATGATTTCCTGCCGCAACACCCGGGCTAACCCTCTATCTCGTTTTAACAAAATCAATTCTTAACTCAATTTTAGTTACAATGCGCAGATGTGGAGATTCTTGAATAAAATTACAGTAATTATTAAGGTTGTAAATAAAGTAAAGTTTGATGTCACGATTACGTATATGACTTCTGTTAACATATGACCGAACAAGTAGAAAGACGGACTATAATAATACTTAAACTAGTGAAATGACCCGTGGAATCACGGGTTTGTTTAAATGAAACAGTTTAATGATATGTTTTAAGTACTAAGTGAACGTAAATGCCGAAATTATTTAGTTTAATGACCCGTGGAACCACATAGTCCGACTAAGAAACTCGTCAGCTGAACATTTCATCAAACACCTAAAATGCATATTAAACAATCCACATCCAATCATAAAAGATAATATTGGTTGTCATTTTATTTTAAAAGTGTAAATTAAAATATAAATGTATAATTGGCTTCCTTCTGCCTAACTTATATACCTTCTCGTACTCAATTCAAAATAATCAATTAAAATTATTTAATTTTAGTAATTAAAATAATTATTGATTTAATAATAATAATTAATTAATAAGATTTAATTTTAATTTAAAATTATTTAAATTAATGACATCACTCACCATGGTTAGATTTTTTTTTTTTCTTTTTGATTTTTTCTTAATAAAGGAATTAGCATAATAATGACATCATCATTTTAGCAATATAATAGAAACTATAGATAGATAGATAGATATGGAACAAAAATTAAAAGTTGTCATTAGATAACACATGTTATAGATACAAGGATTTTACTAATTATTATAAAAGAAGTTGCACTACTCACCATTCTTTTGTCTCTAACTCTCCATCCGTCTTTGTGTAGAAGTTTTCTCCGAAGATGAAATGAGGATGTGTCATGCCAACGATAAGTGAATTAAGATATGGTGAAGATGGATGAAAGATCGTACATTGACACACATCTATATATGTTTGTAATTATCATTTGAAAGTTGCTAGTATATTTATTAAAATAATATATATTTATTAAAATAATGTACTAACAATTATATCATGTTTTATGTAGGGGTCGATCCCGAGAATTTAAGGACATGAAACGAGGTAAAAAAAAAGCTCTTGGACCGTAATGAATAATACAAACTATTTAGAAAAAAGTTCTTTCACCCTCGATAGAATGCGAGTGAGGGGCATTTAATTGTTGTTTTTAAGCCTATTGTGTTTTGCCTTCACTGCTTCAGTTGTGTTTCTCTAGTTAACTTGCTTATCAAATCTCTATTTATGTCTGTATATATAAAAAAAAAATTGGACTCTAAAAGTCATAAGTCTAAGTGGTCGATCACTTTGTTCTCCTGTAACCTCATCTGGTTTTATGTATTTATGTATATTAATTAACCAATAAATGCATCATATATGTGCTACATTCTTTCATAAAAGATTTTAATTTAAATTCATACGCTAATAAGACGACTAGTAACGGTTCCGTGTTTCTACCGTCCTTCACCTCCGCCCTTCAAGGACTCCACTACCAACAAATAGTCCTTGGTCCGTCGTTGAAGACCCGTACTCCAAAATGTCGTTGCACAACAAATTCGATCACGGAAGCAAAGCAATTTTTTGTTGTACATAATGCTTTTTAAACTTGTACCCGTAAATAATTAATTAATTTAGTGGGTGTGTGGAAGTGGGTGATGGGTACGTCATGGTTGTTAGTATTTAGTGGTTGGTTAGTTATGGGAAGAAGGTGCTGATGTGACGCTAATGTGACACTCCGTAATTTCATGACGGACCGTCATGGTTAAGAGTGATCTAACAAGTACCCCGTATTTTCTTATAGTAATAGCTAGAGAAAATGATGTGAGGAACTAAGATTTATTATGCATTTTAATAAAAATACTCCGGCTAACCTTAATTAGTAGGGTACAAAAAGTGTCCCCAATTTGATTTGATGAAATCAACAAATAACACACACACCTCCGCCCGCCACTTCGATCCATCACTTTCATCCTCAATCATTTTCTCCCTCAAATCCCTAATTTTACGTCCCTGCTTCTCTGCGTCTTCACTCCCTGTATCATAATTCACCCCGATTTCAAACAATTAATTAGAATTCAAATTCAACTAATGTATGTGCATTATTAATTCTCTAACCTCTACATTTTGCAATTCAATTCAAATTCCATGGAATCGATCTGGAATCAAGACGTTGTACCGACTTCATGGCGGTTTATTTTTGCTGTTTACTTCGCTTTTGCTTCTTTCATTGCCAGATTTTTGCTCGATAGATACATTTATCAAGTAAGATTCACTTACTTGTTTACTCAATTTAGGTTTTCGTTACTGTTTCTTCTATTTAATTTCTACTTACAAGTAATAATTTACTTTAGGTTTTTTTTATATCTACTGTTTTGTATCTATATATCTATCTATATATTAACCTTACAATATCTAATTACTGTGATTCATTTGAATGCGCCGGTTACTTCATATTAATGTAATGTATGATGAAATGTTGATGTACGTGCTGTAATTAGTTACTAGCAATGTATGTACTTCAGGTTTAATGATTCATCTTAATCTTAATATTATTATGTATGTGTATGTATGTATTTGTTGCAATGTATGTACCAAAGAATAAGTGATTGATTAATATACAGCTCTGTTTGGATTTTGTTTAGTTTTTAGATCCTATTAGTTATTAGTGTAGGATGAAATATTTATGTGTGGCTCTGTTATTAAGATGATAATAGTCATTTGGATTTTGTGATGATTGAAGTGAGGCTATTTCTTATGACGCTATATGATACTATTGAGGTATAAGATTATTTTTTCAGAGATTGTCGATATGGTTGACGAAAAAGGGGGACACTTCATTGAAGATGAATAAAGCTGCAAGAGCAAAAAATGCTAAACTTACAGAATCTATGTGGAAGTTTACGTATTATGCGACTCTTGAGTTTTGTGTTCTGGCGATTACTTATCGCGAACCTTGGTTTAGAGACATAACAGCATATTTTAGGGATTGGGAAAGTCAAAGGATAAAGTGAGTGAATAATATATGTTTGCATAAGTTAGAGAGTTTATTAGTATTGTCTTTCAATGGATGTAATATCTTTTTTCTTAATTTCAGGTTTTCTTTAGAGCTTGTGTATATGTGCCAATGTGGGTTCTACATCTATAGCATTGCTGCCCTCCTTTTATGGGAAACTCGACGGAAAGATTTCTCTGTTATGATGTCTCATCACATAATAACTGTGTTCTTGATTGGCTACTCCTATATTACCAGGTATCTGTCATTTATGTTCTTGTTGTGCTAATAAATCAAACATATACTTGTTTTTTTCCGAATAAAATATTACTCATTGTTGCTCTAGTTAAAATGCCTGGTACTTCTATAAGCATGATATTCTAATACATTTTGTATTATATTAAAGTGTAACCCATTAAGTCACCCCAGTAGTGACAATCTGTACCCTGTCCACTTCTATATCTCTGTTAAATATTCATAATTTTATCAGTATTTCGTCGGAAATGCTTTTAGTCTGGCCGGTACTACGGGTTTTGGTTGTAGCCATAGTCGTTTGGTTTGCTAGCCTTATTAACCATTGTCTACCCTGTTGATGGTTAGGTTGTGTTCGGTTTAGCTTGTCTGTTGTGCTAGTTGACTAGGCTAGTTTTTGTTTCATGTTGTATCGGTTTGTACCTTGTTGATCTTTGGATCGTTTTCTTATATTATTGTTTTTTAGCCAAAAAAGAAAGTTTTGAGATATTTTAGCATAAGGGTAAATATTTTGGTAGGGACACATTGCTTGTGGTGGTTCATCCAAACCAACTGATGCCACTTGCAATAACCAATTCTTACAGTACAATCCTTTTTAACCATATATAAAGAATTGGTAGCCATGCACCCACTTAGCCTACTGGCATGTGTATCAGCATCCTGCAATTACTTTGATTCATGGACCAATTAAGAAACAGAGTGAACAACTGTTGACCAACACAATAAAATTTCCATCTGTTAGCTGTAATCACAGAATCTAACGCTCAGTGAAAAGTTATCAATATCTGAATGCTAGTAAAAAGAAGTCTACACTCTGCAAACTAGAATAGAGCTTATAAGCGTAGATTATCTAAAGGTTATATATTATGTTTTAAGGAAGAAAGTCAGACTGTAGAAACTTGCTGATAGGATTCTATCATATTCTTGATTGGAGGTCATATTTTTTTGTGCAGACTTGTAAATTATTATATATATATACCCTTTCGACCTTTCTCGAAACATAATATGTCTAAAAAGAAAGCTGCACAAAAAAAGTACTCTACTGGAAACCAACATACCCTATTTGTCATCTTAAATCTGTAACAAAGAAAATATTTTATGAGGAATTGTTCTATAGTTTTTCTTGACTAGTCCAAAGTGATTTTGTTATATATGCTTTGATGGTATTTCATGTGTATAAAGGAGAAAATACTAGTAGTTTAGCAGGATATAAACAATTTTGTATGGTAGCGTTATATTAATATATATGAACGTCAATAATTTTCTAAGGCAGCAGTATTGTTAGTTGCGTAATTGAAGCTCTTTCTCGTAATTTATCTTTTATCTTGAGATCACGTATTCTCAACATGATTAATCGGGAAATAGGAACACTAAAGTGTCTATTGATAGGATATAATTGGAGATTTAAAATTCCAGTTGTGACTAATGATACTAATCTATAATGACTCTTTATCCTTTCTTTAATTGTAGTCCTTAAACACACCCACCCACCAACTTTACCACAATGTTATCTTACTTAGGACTTTGTTTCAGGATAAATGACAATTATAATTCTCATTGATGGTATAATTTGGTCATCTCTCTTTATTATAATATATTTGGGCAAATTCGTTCAGATTATAAACTGCATTTGTTTGATTATGATAGGTTGTTTCGAATTGGATCTGTAGTTCTTGCAGTACATGATGCAAGTGATGTATTGCTTGAAGGAGCTAAGATGTTCAAATACATGGGTAATGAACTCGGTGCAAGTGTGTTATTTGGGATGTTTGCTGTATCATGGCTTATACTCAGACTCGCAATCTTTCCATTTTGGTGCATAAGAGCCTCAAGGTTATCTTGTCCCCATAGTTATCTTTTTTTTTTTTTTTTTGTAATTTTCTTTTGTTTGTGTCAATGCGTCTAATCCATTTATAATAATAATGTTTGTTTGGTGGTATTGGCAGCGTCCATTTTCTTGACAATCTGAGGCCGTCAGAACCATACCATATGAGCTTGTACTACGTCTTTAATACCATGTTGTTGAATCTACTCGTCTTCCATATATACTGGTGGATCCTCATCTTTAACATGATTATGAGACAGCTCAAAAATAGAGGAGAACTTGGAGAAGATATCCGATCCGGTAAATATCATACTTCTAATACCATTGTACAAATTGATTCTTATTGCATGTCTTTTTCTTTCCAAAAGGCGTTGCAATTTTCAAGAATACACAAATATAAAAATATTGTATTGGTTCGTTTACGAAAAAATTACCAAATCACCTGTTCATGCGAAGGGGGTGTTCTTTTCTGTATAGCCTAATATAACCTTGCATACCATCTTTTCTTAATTTGCTCAGACAGTATAGGCTAATATAACCTTCCACTTGTAATATTAGTGATTTCATTAAGATATTGTTTGGATAATTAACATCGTGCGCAAAATTTTCTTTGCGTGTTTTTCTTTGTTGGTGAAGAAGTGATGTATTTTATGTAGTTGTGCTAGTGTAAGTATCCGATTAACAAATGTTTTAGTTGTATGTGATGTAAACTAGCTTAACTGATGGAACGCTAGTTTAGTGATTATTGAAATATGCAGCTTGATACAGATAGCTGTCTTTTTGGTTGATCAAGTAACTAACTAACCAGCTGTACAAATGAATTGAAATACAGATTCTGAAGATGACGATTAGTTTGAAAGATTTTGATCAATGAAGATTACAGTTTTATACAGCCCTGCAGCTACTACGATGTATGTACTTGTGATCTTTGATAATAGGTTGGAGTTTAATTCATATATGGTTCCTTTTAGAGATTACTTCTTTTATTCTTTCAACTCTTCTGCTAATAGAAAAGGGCTATTAACTAGTTTTTTACGCTTCTTTCGTCGTTGTTTTTGTTCACTTGTTCTTTTATCTTAATTCAAATAACCATTCTCCGGTTTCCCTTTTGGAGTCGGGTGTCCTACTATTTACTCTGTACAACGGCGGGGATTCGGGTGGGAAAATGTTCCATGCCGTTAAATGTCCGTGGAGACTTGCAATGAGCTCTCATGACTGCTTCCAAATCAAGGTACAAATTTCAACATTATTTTTATTATTATTTTTTTTATTTTTTATTTTTTGAAAGACAATAATTGGCATCAAATACTCTCATTTGCCACGCACATACGCGCTTTCGGGTGGAAACCCGAACTATATTACAGGGATCCGAACCTTAAACCATCCCTAGGGGCAGATGATGACAATCAATTACAACACTAGTATTACGGAGTATTTGATTTATTGTTGATTATTTGTACTTGATTTATCACATAGTTTTATCGACAAAATTGCCCAAATAGTCACTGTGTTTTACCATTTTTGCTGTTTTAGTCACTGCCATTAATTTACTTCTTAAATAGTCACTTAATTAACATTTTAGTCCCAAATTCATCCCTCATACTAACGACCATTAACTCTCCGTTATGTTTCAGACATGTGTCCATCACGTGCTTTTTTATAAACCCAATGTACTTCCATTGACCACCTCTCCATCTTCCCAAAAATAACTTTTAGGTTTTTAATTATGGATCTTGATGAATTTTGTTTAGTTTGATACAGGTGTATATTTGTTATTGAATACATTTTGACTTTTTTCCTTGACCTTTGTTAACTCAAACTGAATCCCATTTTAACACAGTTTGATACAGATTACCTATGACCCATTACGAATATAGTTTTATGGATAAACAGTTTTATACACAACTGCATTACTTGTTTATGTCCAGGTAAAACAATCATCTTCAATATCGATTATACACACGGACTCTTTACTCTGCTAATACACAGTTTGATGTCACTCGGGAATGAGTGAAAGTGGCACTAAGAATTTCCTTTGTACCCTTAACCTGCTTCTTTAGTTTGGCCATTGTCTTAGGAGATTGTCTGACATCAACACCATTCCCAACCTGTTTGTTAAAGTATTCCACCATCCGCAAATGCATATTTTGACCACCAATATCTGGATCCCATCTAACATCTTTGACCTGCATCACATGTGTGTTTTCAAAATATATTATATTGGGACTTCTGACCTAATTGACATACCAATCTAAGTTTAAATTTCATACATATAAAATTAAGGCAGGTGGTGAACATATTAAGCTATCTAAAATATTCAATGTAAAGTAGTCGATTATACTTCACGTATTTATATTTCTAAGTTTTGCAAATCATACACCTAACAATCCATATCAAGGGTAAAATTCTAATGTAGCTTAATTTTTGAACTCATAAGCCTATTATCAATCGGTATGCCATAAATAACACCAATTGAACAACACTCTATACCAAACCTAACACACGCTAATTTGAACCACAACTCATCAATTAATAAAAACCATTCATGGAGTAAGGGAATTACAGGAAATATAGTGGTAACAGCGCAAGCATTACCTGACCTTAATCGATGATGGTGATATCATTGCTATTCAATCGTATTCAGAATTCTGAGGTTTCGAAAGGATCATTAATCGTGATACTGCTATGCAAACTGAAAATTTATTTGTTCAATTTTTTCCTTTGGTATGATGTTTTACGTGACAGATAAGTTGAAGAGGTGGTTAATGAAATTGTTCGTAGGGTTTATAACAAACACACGTGATGGGCACATGTCTGAAAATTAACGGACAGTTAATTTCCTTTAGTATGAAGTATGAATTTGGGACTAAAACATTAATTGAGTGATTATTTGTGCAGTAAATAAATGACAGTGACTAAAACTGCACAAATGGCAAAACACTGGGACTATTTGAGCAAATTTGTCTAGTTTTATCTATTTAAGTAATGTGTCCATCTCTAGATTATATAAGCAAGTTATATTTTAATGCTATTGAAAAGTAGTTATATATGAAGAAATGGATAAGTCAAAGCCGTGGACATATCGTGGAGATTTTTTTTTCAAGGTTGGCCCAATTTCTTTCCATCATTCTTTAACCTTCCAAACAATTTCATATATAGCTGGCTTATATGGTGTGTGTATGTACGTTCTTCCTTTGACCTTTTAACAGTCAATATTTTTTACCCACATCAATTTAGTTTTTGGTAGCTGATTTTTCCTTTAAACCACTAGTTCCTCGAAATCATCACTGAAATTCAAGCGCAAACTTATTCCTTACTCACTGGACTGAGCGCACCTTTGAGTCGGCTTCCCTAAGTCCGTTGTTCTTCAGTAGCTTAGGGGTGGAGCAGTTAATCGCTCCAAAATTAAGTTGGTCACTCAATTTTTGGGTGAACTCGATGGACAATTTCAATCGACAAAATTGGTATCGAGTTTAAGAGAAATGCAAGCAATTTTCTCGGCCACTATTGTTGAAATTATTTGGCAATTGAGTTCGCTCAAGAATTGGGCTACGGCTTGATTTTTTTCCGGTAAAAATAACTAAAACTCATATAGAAACGAGACCGTTTTCCAAAGAAA
The DNA here is from genome assembly GCF_046630445.1 of Rutidosis leptorrhynchoides. Taxonomy (NCBI): domain Eukaryota; kingdom Viridiplantae; phylum Streptophyta; class Magnoliopsida; order Asterales; family Asteraceae; genus Rutidosis; species Rutidosis leptorrhynchoides. Next base: position 62,670,739 of record NC_092334.1, read on the forward strand.
AACGCCCTCAACAAGGAATACAATTAAACAACGGTGACGGGGGAGCTCACACCTAGAAAACAACTAAGTAAACGCAAACTATCTATAAACGAGCCTCTCCAAACAACACGATAAACGTTAAAACAAACTAACAAATACAAGACCGAATACAACCCGATAAAGACGGATACTAAACCAAATACAAACCGAATACAACCCGATAAACAACGGGCTACGACTTGATAGTTGGGCGAACTGAGTGGTGAATAAATTCAATTGTTTAAAATTATGGAGTATTTTATTATATCACGCACGCACGCACGCACTAATTTCTCACGACTAAAAGTAGAATTTGGGTGAGAAAATTAGAATATCCTTTTTCAAATCATATAATTGTCTTAGAGCATTCTCATCATCGATGCTAAACATCAATATGCTTGCCAAACTTGGGCATCATTGGCAACGAATCATCAAAGTTTAGCCAATGTCATTTTGTCTTTCATTTCGTGGATGTTAAGCTTTTTGCTTTTTTCATCACGGATACGGATGAAATAGTTGTAACTACTTGTACATTTTGTTTAAGATCTGTAATGTAATTCAATTAACTAATTTATAGTGTTTGAGGGAGAATGTGATGGTTGGGAGTGATATGCGATAGGTTAGTGATAGGAAAGAAATAAGATTGAAATGGTAGCTGATGTGATAATGTGTTAATCTGAAGAAATGTGTCATAATTCGGAATGCTCTTATAAAAAGAAAATGATTTGCATTAATCTAAATGTGTACGCTAAAAACAAATATTTTATTATACTTTTTTAAACCAACGGATAAGGTAAAAGTTCTGGCGGACGGGTCGCGGGTATAATCTGTGCCCGTCGCCCGCATGTGCAATCCCTAAAATCATGTCTATAGGCACGAGATTGAATATTATTATTATTGTTGTTGTTACCGTCTTAGAAGGTTCATTATATTAAAAGCATTAATTGATACTCGTAGATATTTACCATTAATTCACATACATTAATAGAAGCTTAAAGGTTAAATAATTTTTATTATATAATTAATAAAAAGTAATAATGTATTCCATAATGAATTTAACTATTAATTCATTTATATATTCAAAAGCTTTCATACGTAATGGATAAATATAGATAGATAGATATTACCATTAATTCATATGCATTAAAATAGAAACTTAAAAAGAAAATCAATTTTATTATATAATTAAAAATAGTATTAATGTATTCAATAATGAAGTTTCACCTGTACCATTAGAGTATAAGTCACATAAACTAATTACATCACATCCTATAATAACACGAAAGATCGAAATACTGAATTGTTAGCCTTTTTCATTAATGCTAAAAGTTTGTTGAACACTGTCAATATCTTAAGTGTTAACAAAATATGATAATCCATATTATTTTTCTGGTTGTGAGATTGAGAGATTAGGAGTTCGACCCTCGTTAGCTACATATCAACCCACAATTTTATTCCTATCATAAATTACCACCAAGAGTTTTTTTACCGTCCATGCCCCGTATGGGATTGGTGAAGGTTTCCTTCTAGGCACACAGTTGGGGTGCGGGTATAGCAACTGCGAGATATGATCGCGTGAGTGGTTTAGTCTCCACTAAGTGATCCCAACTAACTGCTGTAAAAAAATAAATAAATATCATTAGAATTTAGAATAACATAAATATATTATTATTTTTATTTTTAAAAAAGCAAGTAAAATTTTAAAGAATACTAACAACAATGTTTTGGGCTTAGCCCAATACCCATACAAAATTATGCACTTTATACTACTAATAAAGGGAAATTGGTTAAAATACCTTTATTTTCAAAAGTTTTAACAATATGCCTTAAAAAATGTAAATTACAATATATGCTCTCTATTCACGCACCCTGTACCACGCATGATGCGGTATCCTGGAGCGTGATGTGTGGTTGCGAAAAAATGACCGAAACATGCACTTTTACTAACGAACACGCACCATCCATCAAGCACCATGCACCGTGTGTGGTGCATGATGTTTGCTGCATGTCGCTTGGTGCTTGTTGGGAAATAACTTTGAATGACCATATCTTTTGACTCGTAGCTCTGATTTAGACACCATTTTTTTAAATCGTTTTTTTTTCGAGATCTATCCGTTGGACAATGGCCGGAGGCAGTTCGTCCCAAATTTTTTTTCGAAATGAGGTCTCAAAGATCTTCAGTTTTACCGTTTTCGTTTATTTTGACTTTTTAACATACGTTGACCGCTCATTGCTTGCTATAAAACATACTAATTTGTGATACGTTGAATTTATCACCAATATTGACTAAAAGTATATGATACCCCTCAATCAATTAAAATAAAATTCACATTTCGCAAATCGCAAATCGAGCATTTATAAAATTATTAATAAATACGTAGTTGCATATCAGGTCTATATTCAAAATTAATTTTGTCACGTTAGAATAGAAGCATTTCAACAGATAGATCTTGATAATATACACATTTAAAAAAAAATGGTGACTAAATCGGAGTTGAGTCAAAAAATATGGTCATTCAAAGTTTTCCCCAACAAGCACCATGCACCATGTACCATGTACCAAACACCATACACCACACACGGTGCGTGGTGCTTGGAGCATGGTGTGTGTGTTCGCGAGTAAAAGTATATGTTCGATCATTTTCTCGTAATCACACATCAAAATACACGCATCATGCGTGGTGCATGTGACGACCTGGAAATTCCAGACCAAATTTAAACTTAATCTCTATATGATTTCGACACGATAAGCAAAGTATGTAATGTTGAGTCTAGAAAATTTTGGAACGATGTTCATATATTCAATTGACCTTCGACTGCTCTCGACGATTCACGAACAATTAATTGTAAATAGATATGTGTGTATGTATATATTAATAATAATTCGAAATATAATTTGTAGTATTATATGTTGTTGTTATTAAAAATTAATAAAATAAAAATAGGATATTATAATAATTATTATTTAAAAATATATCTCTATATATAAATAAAGTATATTAAAAATAAATATTAAATGATTGTAATACTCGTTTGATGTTTCGATTCATATTAAGCAAGTTAAATTTAAACTTATGTAATTTTAAAATAAACGGTGATTCGAAAATGAGTTATATAAGTTATAAGCTTATTAAAAGTATATTTAGGATCTAATTATTTAATTTTAACACTTTTTATATTTTACCCATAAATGAGAGGGACAGTTGATGTAATTTTTATTTATTAAATTAATGATTGAATTTTATACCATAATGATCAAAATAAATAAAGACATTTAATTTAAAAATATGGAAATTTTCTGTGGACTTTTTATCCACCACTGATTTACAACGGAGCGCGATATACTCATCACTTTAAAAACGTCGGTAGATAAAACCAAGAGTGTGGCTGCCATACTGTTGAGCACTGTTTGGTACTGTTTGATTATTGACTTCTTTTTAAATTCATGAATCACATTACTGATGTATATATATATATATATATATATATATATATATATATATATATATATATATATATATATATATATATATATATATATATATATATATATATATATATATATAACTACACATTCTCACCATCTCCATGATCACTTCCATAACTCACCTTCACCGGTCTTCCACCACAGCTACCTTCCACCACCCTAACAACCGTAAACCTTCCATCACAACCGCCACCGTTGAACACCACTACCATCCTACCATGACCATCGAACAACCCATCACAAAAACCATCTATCTATTTTGTTTTCTGCTTTGTGATTTCCAACACCATCATCATCGGTTATTACTAACCGATCACCACAGCCACTGTCGCCATAAACAACTATCATCAACCACCACACGCCATACCTGCTGTATTATTACGTTTCTGTCTTTGTTTAACTAACCACCGGAGCACCACCAATTGTCTCTCTCTCTACCTCTCTCTCCTAAACTTGATCTCCTTCTTCATGTGATCCGCCACCACCCTTGTTAACTACCACTTAATAACCACTCCACCATCTGCAAACCGTCACCACCCTTTGTTAAGATTAATCGGTTATGTTACACGTAAAATAAAGTCTATGTTTTAAGTTTAGATTTATTAAGTTATTACTTTATTATATTATGTTGATCGAAGTATTACTAATACTTTTAGTCAGTTTGAAACGGTATTTGGTTGACCGAAAGTCATGGAGCAATTTAAGTTGTACGTGGGTATCATTAGGTAGTGGACTAAGTAGTTGATTTCTTTTATTTTATGCATCAACGTGTATTCTTCTAGGATATATATATCCCATATTACATTAATGAGAAGTAACTCTGTTGCAATGTAGTCCATTATGTCTTTTGCTTCTTCATTTTATTTAGCAAATTTAGCAGAATAAACATAAATTTATTTCAATATATTATCTTTCGTTTGAGTTATTGTGAGTTAAGGGATTTATGTCCCAACAATTGGTATCAAGAGCTTAGGTTCGATTAAAGTGGGAGTATAGGTTATGTTCTAGGGGATCAAAAGGGTAGTAAAAACAAGTCGTGAATCGGGCTTGTTAACCCATTTGTTGATCGAAGAACAATGGAGATTAAGCAACCAGAAGGTGTTAATCAAATAATTTAAACAACGGAAGAAAGGTAGCAAAAGGCGTTTGCAGGTGAATCTTTCAGCAGTGTTTAATTTGATTATTACTCCTTGGTAGTGCATGAAATTTCAAGAATGAGTCCACCGAAGGATCAAATTTTGGTAATCATCAAAATATTGATGTCAATGGAGAAGACAAACTGTTGTATACATAGTGGCTATGAGGGTTCAATCCGAGATGACTATGGGCGTGATCAAGGATGAGGTTAGGTGTCTGGGAAGAGTCGAGATGGTGTTGAACAGTTCAAACCAAGATGACTGTGGACGTGGCTGAGGATGAGGTCGGGAGTCCGGTGAGTCGAGATGGTGTTGAGCGTGTCCAGAAGAGCCGTGGTAGATGTTACATGTGTGGTGAGTAATGTGAACAAACCGATTAAGGGGGTGATTGTTAAGATTAATCGGTTATGTTACACGTAAAATAAAGTCTATGTCTTAAGTTTAAATTTATTAAGTTATTACTTTATTATATTATGTTGATCGGAGTATTACTAATACTTTTAGTCAGTTTGAAACGGTATTTGGTTGACCGAAAGTCATGGAGCAATTTAAGTTGTACGTGGGTATCATTAGGTAGAACTAGGTAGTTGGTTTCTTTTATTTTATGCATCAACGTGTATTCTTCTAGGATATATATATCCCATATTACATTAATGAGAAGTAACTCTGTTGCAATGTAGTCCATTATGTCTTTTGCTTCTTCATTTTATTTAGCAAATTTAGCAGAATAAACATAAATTTATTTCAGTATATTATCTTTCGTTTGAGTTATTGTGAGTTAAGGGATTTATGTCCCAATACCCTTGGACAACACCACCGTCATTTAAATCGAAACCCACACCCACAACAACCACCTAATACAACCACCATAATCATGAAACCCATTTACAGTTTTTTTTCCTTTTACTTCTTTTTCTTCTGTTTGTTTTCTTGTCATCAAACAACAGACTATAGCTGCTGTTGTACAGCAGCTATTACAGCAGATTATACCTATTTCTGTTTCTAAAAATAAACGATAACGATGGTGGCAAAGGTAATATGCGAATGAGAGGATGATAGCGAGAAACTTGATGAAGATGAAGTGTTGATGGCGAGTTGACAACGGTAATACTAATTATTCTTGCCGCCACTCACGTTTTCTGTTTCGAATTGCTGATCGAATGAAGTTGTAAAGAAGAGGAGACAATAACTATTCTGGTTCCTATTATAAATTCTAACATAATAAACTTAGAGCCATTTAAATTTTTTGTCTTTGGGATTCTTGTTCTGATTTGTGCCGAGAACAAGCTTGGGTTTGCAGTTGGGCTAAAAATTCTAATAAAGAATTGTGATACAGCAAGTAGATTAGATGAAAGAAATGATAGAAGGTTTCATACGCGTATTATTATTTTTTTCTTTTCTTGATAGAATCACGATGAGGAGATAACGAGAATTAATGATATGATAAGAATGGTGCACGATGATGAACTAAATGATGATGATGGTTACTTTGTTTGATGAATTTGATGATGATGGAATGATAGGAATAACACGATAATGATAGTGTTAAATTGATGATAATTTGGCATTAAGTTTGATATAGATGATGATGTTTATTATATACGTGATAATTGATGATGATAAATGATGAAATGGCATACACTCAATGGGGTTTATTTAATTGAGTTTTGCTTTTGGGCTTAACATACGAATGGATCGTAAAATTTGGGTTAAAAGGATTTACAATCTTAACTAAATCAGAAAGTAACAGATAGAGTAGTAGTTAGGGAGTGTTGGGGTTAGCGAGAGGTCGCGGGTTCGAGCCCGGGGTGTGGCATTTTTTTAAAGAAGAAGAAGACAGGCATTTATATTAGGTTAAATAAATTTGGTGTATCAATTAAATTGGAAATGAGGTGACTAAAGAATGGTTAAAGACATTATCGGGTTAGCGGGACGTCGCGGGTTCAAACCCGGACTTCGGCATTTTTTTAGGACTACTTCTTTGAGGTAGTTTACTTATTACTCATTATTATTATTATTTTATTATTATTATTATTATTATTATTATTATTATTATTATTATTATTATTATTATTATTATTATTATTATTATTATTATTATTATTATTATTATTATTTTTATTATTATTATTGTTATTATTGCTAGATTATTTATTAGTATTAACAAAATTATATCATAATTATTAGTATTATCATTAAACGTTATTAGTATTATCATTACAAACATTATTATTATTAGTACTATCTTTATCATTAATATTAAAATTATCATTATCATTATTATTAGAATTACCATAACTTTTATCATAATTAGTATTATTTTTATCATTATTATTATTAGTACTATTAATATATCAAATGAAGATTTTCTATATAAAAATATATTTATGGCATAAAACCTAACCATATTGATACTTTTGTAATAAATGTTAATTATCTATATAAAGATAAATATATCTAATTAAGTTATTAATAAAACACATGATATAAAATAACAAATAAAATCACTAATAATATATATATATATATATATATTTGTTCGATTACCATTACATGTATTAATATACATGATTGAATAATAGGTTCGTGAATCCAAAGCCAACCCTGCATTGTTCAGTTTCGTCATATGTATTTTTACTACAAAATACAGTATTGTGAGTTTCATTGCTCCCTTTTTAAATGCTTTTGCAATATATATTTTTGGGACTGAGAATACATGCGCTGCTTTTATAAATATTTTACGAAATAGACACAAGTAATTGAAACTACATTATATGGGTAAATGATCGAAGCCGAATATGCCCCTTTTGCTTGGTAACCTAAGAATTAGTAAACCGATCTACTAATTTACGCGAATCCTAAAGATAGATCTATTGGGCCTAACGAACCCCATCCAAAGTACCAGATGCTTTAGTACTTCGAATTCGTTTTTTATCATGTCCGATGGATTTCCCGGAATGATAGGAGATATTCTTATATGCATCTTGTTAATGTCGGTTACTAGGTGTTCAATCCATATGAATGATTTTTGTCTCTATGCATGGGACGTATATTTATGAGAACTGGAAATGAAATTCTTGTGGTCTATTAAAATGATGGAAATGATTATTTATGTTAAACTAATGAACTCACCAACCTTTTGGTTGACACTTGAAAGCATGTTTATTATCAGGTATGAAAGAAATCTTCCGCTGTGCATTTGTTCATATTAGAGATATTACTTGGAGTCATTCATGACATATTTGAAAAGACGTTGCATTCGAGTCGTCGAGTTCATCAAGATCATTATTAAGTTAATTATAGTTGGATGTATTATGAAATGGTATGCATGTCGTCAACTTTCAATGAAATGAAAGTTTGTCTTTTAAAAACGAATGCAATGTTTGTAAAATGTATCATTTAGAGGTCATGTACCTCGCGATGTAATCATATGTTATTGTATTCGTTCTTATGGTTTAGGACGGGTCTTTACATATGGTATCAGAGCGGTGGTCTTAGCGAACCAGGTCTGCATTAGTGTGTCTAACTGATAGTCGTTAGGATGCATTAGTGAGTCTGGACTTCGACCGTGTCTGCATGTCAAAAGTTTTGCTTATCATTTCGTGTCGAAAATTACCTGCTTATCATTCTTAGGGAATCACTTGCTTATCATTCTTAGTCTAGCCACATCATACTGCATTGATTGCATAGATAGTGTATAGATAAATTCGTATCTTAGCGTATCTGTTATTTTTACCTTTGCCTGACAGCTTCCGTAGATTCCTCCGTAACTTATGGGATTTTAGTATTATATATGCATATGTAAATTATGTATTGCAGGGTACTAATCTACATCCTATAATCTATTTCTTATCAAAAATCCTTCATCTGATCATACGAGATGAATCCCTCAACCAGTTCGAGTCTCTCAGATTTCGATAGCTATTCCGATAGTTATTCCAACAACTATTCCGATATGGATTTCCATTCGAGCTCCGAAAGCAGAGTAAACGGAATGGATCAACCAACCAGCCATCATCAATTCTGGATGAATTGGGGCTGAGTTCGTAGTCGACTTAATCAATGGAGACGCAAAGAAGGCGATCCCTTCCACCAACCGAATTCACCTTTTGGCGAAGAACCTGAAGCACTTACCGGCGAACCTGTTCGAAACACTATTTTCTCTCTCATTTCCAGAGTATATCTCCACGGACTATATCACAACTCAGATTCTAAACCTTATTCATCCTCTCGTTCCGACCGACAATCATCCTGGAGTAATGGAAGAAGTCAACGAGCTTCGCGCTCGAGTGATAAATTTGGAAAATATGGTGCAAAACGTACCAGCTTCAGCAACATCACCGGCACTAACAGTACCACCAACATCAATACCAGTACCACCAACAACCCAAGTTTCAACATCACACGCCTCAACATCTCATTATGTACCTCGATCATAATCATCGTTCTACGAATCGATTTACATCATTTATCTCCGTTCGACATGATGATTATGTAATCTCTAATGTTTTAGAGATTATATATTCTGTTCTAACGGTAAATCAAATGAGTTTAATATCATATTGACTCATTAAATCCATAATTATATCTGAAGAAAATATATATGTATATATGTTTTCATAAAGATTCCTTTGTACAAACTGTTAATGGTGAAAATATTTTAACGGATAGGTAATACCCGAGGAATATTTAGATTTCACATTAATAAGTTACATTGTACATTCTTCGAATCTGATTCAAAAGTCATTTACTTTCCTACTTACATCCACAGATATACGAATCTGTTCACCACGGAATAACCATTTTCATGCAATTTCATATTTGGATTTTGACTTATCAGAATCCAACAAGTGGCATAATGAAGAAAACATTGGACAAAATAAAATTTGTTAAAAACAAACAATTTAACTATGAGAAGAATTTTGTTAAGAATTCACGCTAACTGTTCCTAGCTAACTTATTACATTTAATTATCGTAATTTATTATCACAATTTTAATTCTCGCAATTTTATTTATCATCATTTAATTTCTGTTATTTATTTTACGCACTTTAAATATCGGGACACGTATACAAGGTTTTGACATATCATATCGACGCATCTATATATATTATTTGGAATAACCATAGACACTCTATATGCAGTAATGATCGAGTTAGCTATACAGAGTTGAGGTTGATTCTATAATAATATATATATTTTGAGTTGTGATTGAGTCTGAGACATGTAACGGGTCACGACACATATTAATTAATTCGATTATTATATATTAAACTATATATGAATTATTGGACTGTTAACTGTGGACTATCGACTGTGGACTAATAATATTGGACAATTAAAATAAATTAAAATATTGATTATAACATATGAAACTAAACAATTCTTCAAGTTGCCACTTGATTTCATCTTAAACCTCATTTGTATCTTGACGATTACAATCTGCGTTCAAACCTTTCATAATTCTTGAAAACACCTCAATCGAGAGGATGAACCAACTACATCTCATCTACGGAAGGAAAGATATATGCATATAGTTATGCACCTGAAAAACTTTTGGAATCTGAGTAAACTTTTAACACATATCTATGCTAGTCTCATTTGGCGTTGTTATTACCGAAAATAACTTTACAATCTCTCTCCAAATTAGCCAATTTTGTCACAGCTTCAGCAAATCAATTTCGATTTTTCATTCGAATAAACTTTATTATAACCTTGTTATATAAGTTATCTTTCGTCATCGTTACTGGAGAACCTTTTATATTCTACCACATTAGTAGTAAACTTACTAACAACTTCATTGATCTTTGACTTTTTGAAAAATCATTATATTTATTGAAACCCTATAATGTACTTATCCGCATCTTGTAACAAGAATTGCCATACCAAATTACCGAGAATCAGCCATCAGTATTTTGAATCTCGCAGTGTTCTACATCAACCGTTATATGTATACATATAACATTTATCTCTTAGAATTATAATCTTCCATTCTGAAATTTTGAAAAGCACTCAATCTACGAATCAATACTCTAAATTTTGAAAATTGCTGATGAAGCAGCAGAAACTATAGACAACCGAAATAGTCAAAAGTTTGAAGATAAAGATTAGTGTGTTGGCAAAGCTCAGAAAAAGTTTAAAATTGGAAAACGAATTGAGCAAACCATGAAGAAGGATGAAGACAAATCACAAAGACTAAACCTGCCCTCAAAGAATTCAAATGATTCAATACCTGCTGAAGTCACTAACGAATGCCTTGCTTCTGACTCTAAACTCTTGCGGACAAATTTTCTTCATTATCCATCGATATTAGAAATTCTAAGATATCATCGTATCTTTCTTTATTAATATCCTCAATATTTCTGAAGATATCTTCATAAATATTCTCGTCCAATATTAATTATCTCTCCGCGCTATCTGTATTATATCATAAAAGGAAACTGTTTTAGTTTCTATATTCTGTGAACCTTCGAATTTAAACTATGAATGTTTTTGAAGTAGTGTTGGGAACTGAAGCATGAGTTAGTATAATATAATGACACTTGATCAACATAATTATATTACAATAGGTCATGCTGAGTTTCTATTGGAACGTGATGATTCACAGATCATAACGTCATCATGTGCCATGTTACATAACTCTTTCATTCTGCTTAACTTCTGAACATATCAAGAAAATATATTCTTGATAGTTCTATTCTCAGTGATTCTGGTAATTTGACAAATCAAATCGTACTAATACGTTCTTTCTTATTTAGAACATGATGTTTATCCGAAATTCCATACTTACGAATTCTGGACAGTTACTCGCTTTACTAGAGGTCGGGAGGATAATAAAAAGGCAAAGAGTTCCAAAAATATAAGAGAAAATATAAAGTCCAATAACATCACAAAAGTTATAAACCGTGGATATTAATACGAATAGCAACCTAAAGACACGGTATAATTAAGAATAGTATCACCCCAAGGCAATAGTAGAAGTAAACAGATTTTTCTGGTGGAAGATTGAAAAGAAGGATGACAGAAATGATAATTAGGAAAATATCAAGGATTAGAACTGGATTAAACATTTCCATCATCTTTTAGATGTATGAACTAAGAAAGAAAGTATAGGAATGGTGAGAATAATGGAACGAAAGAGTTTAATTTATAATGGAAATACCAGACAGTGTAATCAAGGCAGATCTCTGATGTGCGGAAAGTGGTATATGAATTGTTGTATAAAATAATATGGAAAAATACCGATTAGAGATTGCTACACACTAACGGGCAGTGTACCCGATCGTGTAGTAGTATAGTAACTGGTTTAGTTTCGTGTATCGTTCCAAGGACAGTTGTATTAGTCAAACTAGAATTATAAACTATATTATGATTAACTAAGTAAATGAAGCTTAAAGGTACAAGTTTTATGTTTTGGTGGCTATTTAACGATTTAGCCAAATCAGAGACGGTTAAATGTAAAAACAATATTTTTGGTCTTTTAAGTTTATAAGATGAAAATAAGTGCAAAGAAAGTAAGTAAGATAGATTTGATATCAATTTAAGGAAAAATTGCTCATCTATACTTTTTACCCTCGATGTTGAATGTTATTTAAGATTAAGACCGGATTGATTGGTTATGCACGAGAACTAATTGATCGGTTCACCAAGAGTAGTCTTGAGTAAACACTCAAACGGGATTACAAGACGCAAGTGATGTTCTTGTCATCTAAGACCTCCTATTTGTAATCAACTAATTCAACTAGTCTAAAGACTTGAAGAATGATCAAGTCAATGGTGTGTTGATCATGATCCACTCCTATGTCAACTTATGATTTAGCCTAGTTCATTCCCTTGGTCCGGTTAAATGCTCAATTCACCCAACCCAAGTAATCAATTTAGTGTGGTAATAAGATCCCTATAAACGTCACTAGATAAGGCAAATTACTAACACCTATTAGTTATATGGAATCGAGTAATGAAAATATGTATAACATAATCTAGGGAATTGATCGTTCACCTATATAATTACACATATCAATTAGGCTTTCCGAAAGTATCTACAAGAGTCGTTCTTACATCCCTATATAAACTAACCATTTGAACTCAACTTATCCCTTTTGGTAAAAGATGGATAAACACATGTCACTAGATGTAAATCAATACATTAATTTAACAAGATGATGTTTCTTAATCAAATGAACATATCAACTAGTTGAATCGAAAGGATTAAGCTTTAACAAGAATGGTTCTTGTATTCAAACATCAAACTATCGTGCATAATAACAATCAATCAAAAGTAAACATTCAACATCTCAGTTATTTATCTAGATGAACATTATAGAGTTTAGCCAACAATCATAATTACAAACAAAATAACAATCAACTGATAAGTAGAATTCATTGTTGGAGAACAAGAAAACAACCTACTAGAGAATGAATCTTGGATGGAGAAGGTTTTGATCTTTGAAGACTTGATGTTGATCCTCTTCCAAGAGCTTGGAGTTCACCAAATTTACTCCCAAAATCATCTCAGTAACCTCTGGTTTCGTATGTGATAAAACAGTTCCTCAATCAGTAGGTTTTAAAGTGGAGAAAGTAGGTCAAAAGGCAAAAGTAGGCTGAAACCTACTTCCGGACGCCGTCCCGTTGTTAAGGGCTGGACGGCGTCCTAAAAGCCCGGACGGCGTCCCAGTTTGAAAGGAAGGACGGCGTCCCACATTATTGGACGGCGTCCCGATGTACTGAAAGTTGCTGTTTCGTTTTCTTTTCAATCTTCTTTCATTTGGACAAAGCCTAACACCTTTGGAGTCTTGTTTTACCATTTTAGAGCATAAATTAGACCTTAACTTGTATCGGGATCAACCAAGGTCATAAATCATCAAAACTCTATATAAATTACTCTCCGATACAAATTTACACATCTTGGCCTATTACTTGTAGAAACGCCTGCATTATCCTTGATTCTAGAGTATTTTTACACGATATTGCGATAGATATATATGATGTTATTGAGCAATATCAAAACACCCCACACTTAAACCTTGCTTGTCCTCAAGCAATTCTTTCTTTACAAAGTAGAACAATATCAAACACAATCACACAATATAGATTACAAACATTACATAAATCACTCGAAGCACACGAAACACACACGTTGATATGAAACGCAACTCACGCTATATGAAACACACGCTTTAAGTATAACACACCTTTATTGTAATCACACTCACGCTATATACACAATGGAAACACACACACACATTTTTGGGAGAATAGAGCCAAGTATCCGAAAAATTTGATCCTACGGAAATCAGGACCTTATGAAAACGTTTTATGGTTTTTGAAAATATCATGCTAGTTTTAATACTAGGCACATTTTCCGATTTTGTCGGATTTTCTGAATTTTGAAAAATGAGTGCGGGTTTCCCGCTATTGGTCAAGCCAATCCCTCCCACGGTACCTAACATCATGAGATGTCGGTAAGAAAATAATGTGCTTAGGAGGATACACATTACGTCCGGACATCATTGACAATTATGAGGTAATCATCTAATCCGTTAAATCAATCATGAAGATTGAGGTTCATCAGTCTTAAAAGCTGATATTTTACCTTTCCGGAGGTTATCCACTGGGAATCTGATCAATTCACTGACATTTTGTGTATCATGGTGCGCTTCCCATTTGGCCAGCAATTCTCCCTCACTGAGAAAAGCTTTTGACTACCAGTTTCCCTATTTAATGTTGAGGCCTGGTAGATTTCCAGTCGATTTTAGCAATGACTTTTCAAGATTTTTCATCACCCTACAACTGGTCTGGACTACATCTCCTGAATTGAATCAGTAAGTGTGTCATTCGGAAGACTTTACTTCCTTGAGGATGGAATAGATACATCCTATTGGTCATAAGAAGTGGTCGGACGCAACATTGTCCTTGTTAGGAGAAACAATGAGGATCGTCCTTAGGGTTTTCGATCTGGCGCGAGATCCGGTTTCCGACCACGCTATACAATCACCGCTCTCTCACGGTTTACACTCGTTTTGGCACAAGTGACCTACAAGTTAGCTTTATTAAACTAGTAGGATTTTCATCCAAATAATTGAATGATAGATCAACTTCAAAGACTATTAATAATTTAAAACATAAATCAACATTTATTTTCTAGATTTTAAGACCACAATGTGTGTAACATGATTTTTGGACATTTAATCGTTTTTAAGGCTACTTGAAAATTTTAAAATTTTTAAATAAACGCCTTAATTTTAGTAAAACGAGTTCCCGATAAATTTCTATTCCCCACCCCACACTTGAGAACATGCAAGGCCCTCATTGCATGAAATCAGAAAAGGGATTAAATTTAGAGGGCAAAGTGATAGGGTGATTGTAGAAATTTTCAATTTTTTAACCTGCAAATCGTGAAATATGTAGACGGATGCCGCTGAACTTACTGCCAGCATAAGAGCATCGTCCATTCCGCGATTATCATCATACACACATCATAATATCAAATGTTGCTGAACTTAATGCCAGTCTTTGAAGTTCAATCACGCTGCACAAATTAACAAACCACACAAATAATAATAAAAATAATGGTGTTTTTGTTCAACCACACCCATTATCAAACCACACAATTAGTCAATTATTACAAACCAAATATTGTCTAAAAACACACCACACGAATTAAATTGTCTGAAAACAGTGTACAAAATGATCAAAGGCACGCAGGCCTTAACTGGATTAGTTACCATATGGCCAAAAGTAGTTTCCCGAACCATCTCTGTACGGGTGTCCTTGCGGGTATTCCTGATCAAACCGGTTCCTAGCATCCTGCATCGCAGCGTTATTATCATAAATCGGGTGAGGAGGAGGTGGGTTTTGAGGATCCGTGTAATATTGGGGTGTCAGACGTGTCGTCCCATAGTACTGCTCGGGGTTGGAATAAAACAACTCTGAGTTATGGTTATTCCAGTCAATACCATAACTCATCCATCCCTGATCGTGCACTTGAGCAATCTGTCGTTGCTCCATTCGCTGATTACTATCCCACATTCGGTTGTTGTGTGTCCTTTGCTCACTCGGACTCAACCTCATATTATTAACACTACTAACCAAACTGTCCCAACTAGATTGGGACGGATGCCAAGGACCCTGATCACCAACGTTCGTTTGCGCCTCCATTTCTGCTTCCTCCTCTACCTGCTGTTCTTGCTGCATGCCACTACCACTCGCGCCACCTGCGCCACCTGCCACAAAAGGTACCAAATGCCCATTTCTATCTTTCATAAGAATTTCAGCATTGATATAAGAAACCTTCTTTAATGGTTTCATGACGTTAGTACACTCCTGTAATCGGCTGAAATCTATGTTGAAGTGTCGAGCAATTCTGGTGATGTAGTGGCCTCCAAGAAGCGGCTTGTCTCGTCGTGTCTCGGTAGCGATGGCCAGGAAATAGTTTCCTATCAACCCAGGAATGTCGGTATAGCAACCCCGTTTAATTTGGTCCATTATCCATAGATCCAAAGTTTTAACCTTTTCGTTGCCTTCAACTCTTGCATTGAAAGTGCATGCAATAAGTCGATGAAGAAGTCTATCATCCCGGGATGCAATCTCATTATACCTGTGTCTGCTCGATCTGAATGGTGTAGATGCATTTGGCCCACAAATTCTTCGCCAATAAGCAATCTCATGAAATGGAACTCGACCAACGTAATCGGAACTCCGTAAGTAATCACCTAACTGGGTGTCGGTGAGTTCCTCAAAAATACCCAAAACTCTGCATAGCTCAAAACTGCTTATACCCCTATATTTTCCCCCCAACCTAAACCGAAGAAAAACATTTGACAAATAATCAAGGACATTATTAAACCGTACCGTTGAGTAGAATTCTTTTAGTAGTACGGGATAAATTGGTTCGTTGATGCTGAAAACTTGTTCCCATGCGTGGGTAACTATCCTACCGTAGGGGATGGCTAATGAAATGTCCCGTTCTTATTGATTAAAAACGTTCCATATTAATTGATTTCGTTGCGAGGTTTTGACCTCTATATGAGACGTTTTTCAAAGACTGCATTCATTTTAAAACAAACCATAACCTTTATTTCATCAATAAAGGTTTAAAAAGCTTTACGTAGATTATCAAATAATGATAATCTAAAATATCATGTTTACACACGACCATTACATAATGGTTTACAATACAAATATGTTACAACAAAATAAGTTTCTTGAATGCAGTTTTTACACAATATCATACAAGCATGGACTCCAAATCTCGTCCTTATTTAAGTATGCGACAGCGGAAGCTCTTAATAATCACCTGAGAATAAACATGCTTAAAACGTCAACAAAAATGTTGGTGAGTTATAGGTTTAACCTATATATATCAAATCATAATAATAGACCACAAGATTTCATATTTCAATACACATCCCATACATAGAGATAAAAATCATTCATATGGTGAACACCTGGTAACCGACAATAACAAGATGCATATATAAGAATATCCCCATCATTCCGGGACACCCTTCGGATATGATATAATTTCGAAGTACTAAAGCATCCGGTACTTTGGATGGGGTTTGTTAGGCCCAATAGATCTATCTTTAGGATTCGCGTCAATTAGGGTGTCTGTTCCCTAATTCTTAGATTACCAGACTTAATAAAAAGGGGCATATTCGATTTCGATAATTCAACCATAGAATGTAGTTTCACGTACTTGTGTCTATTTTGTAAATCATTTATAAAACCTGCATGTATTCTCATCCCAAAAATATTAGATTTTAAAAATGGGACTATAACTCACTTTCACAGATTTTTACTTCGTCGAGAAGTAAGACTTGGCCACTGTTGATTCACGAACCTATAACAATATATACATATATATTAAAGTATGTTCAAAATATATTTACAACACTTTTAATATATTTTGATGTTTTAAGTTTATTAAGTCAGCTGTCCTCGTTAGTAACCTACAACTAGTTGTCCACAGTTAGATGTACAGAAATAAATCAATAAATATTATCTTGAATCAATCCACGACCCAGTGTATACGTATCTCAGTATTGATCACAACTCAAACTATATATATTTTGGAATCAACCTCAACCCTGTATAGCTAACTCCAACATTCACATATAGAGTGTCTATGGTTGTTCCGAAATATATATAGATGTGTCGACATGATAGGTCGAAACATTGTATACGTGTCTATGGTATCTCAAGATTACATAATATACAATACAAGTTGATTAAGTTATGGTTAGAATAGATTTGTTACCAATTTTCACGTAGCTAAAATGATAAAAATTATCCAATCTTGTTTTACCCATAACTTCTTCATTTTAAATCCGTTTTGAATGAATCAAATTGCTATGGTTTCATATTGAACTGTATTTTATGAATCTACACAGAAAAAGTATAGGTTTATAGTCGGAAAAATAAGTTACAAGTTGTTTTTGTAAAGGTAGTCATTTCAGTCGAAAGAACGACGTCTAGATGACCATTTTAGAAAACATACTTCCACTTTGAGTTTAACCATAATTTTTGGATATAGTTTCATGTCCATAATAAAAATCATTTTCTCAGAATAACAAGTTTTAAATCAAAGTTTATCATAGTTTTTAATTAACTAACCCAAAACAGCCCGCGGTGTTACTACGACGGCGTAAATCCGGTTTTACGGTGTTTTTCGTGTTTCCAGGTTTTAAATCATTAAGTTAGCATATCATATAGATATAGAACATGTGTTTAGTTAATTTTAAAAGTCAAGTTAGAAGGATTAACTTTTGTTTGCGAACAAGTTTAGAATTAACTAAACTATGTTCTAGTGATTACGAGTTTAAACCTTCGAATAAGATAGTTTTATATATATGAATCGAATGATGTTATGAACATCATTACTACCTCAAGTTTAGTAGGTAAACCTACTGGAAGTGACAAGAAATGATCTAGCTTCAAAGGATCTTGGATGGCTTGAAAGTTCTTGAAGTAGGATCATGACACAAAAACAAGTTCAAGTAAGATTTTTGCTCGAATTAAGATAGTTTATAGTTATAGAAATTGAATCAAAGTTTGAATATGAATATTACCTTGAATAAGAAAGATAACCTACTGTATATAACAAAGGTTTCTTGATCTTAGATGATTACTTGGAATGGATTAGAAAGCTTGGAAGTAAATTAGTAAACTTGAAGGGATTTTTGAAGTATTCTTGAAGTGTTCTTCCTATGATGATTATAGCTTGATTCTTGAAGTGATTTTTGATGAAGATGATGATTAACTACTGGAAAAATACGTTCATAATAGTGTGGGTGTGTTGAGAGAGAATTAGAAAGAGATTTGGAAGTGAAATGGAGTGAATGATGAGTGTTAATTGGTGAGTGGTGAGTGGGGTTAAAAGGAGTTCTAGTTAGTTGACTAGCTCATGGTAGAAGTTAAAATTGATTAGTCATACATGACATAATCAAGAGTGGAATCCCATGCTAGTTCCTATTGGTATATACCCATAGTAAGTACGTTTTGAAGCTGTGTATAATACGGGTAAGAATACGACTAGAATTCTTGATGAAAGAAAAGAATGGGAAAGTAACTGTAACCATTTTCGTTAAGTATGAGTGTTTCGATATATGTCTTGAAGTCTTCTAAAAGTATTTTAATACATCTAAATACACTACATGTATATACATTTTAACGGAGTCGTTAAGTCATCGTTAGTCGTTACATGTAAGTGTTGTTTTGAAACCTTTAAGTTAACGATCTCAATTAATGTTGTTAACCCATTGTTTATTATATCTAATGAGATGTTAAATTATTATATTATCATGATATTATGATATATTAATATATCTTAATATGATATATATACATTTAAATGTCGTTACAACGATAATCGTTACATATATGTCTCGTTTAAAAATCATTAAGTTAGTAGTCTTGTTTTTACATATGTAGTTCATTGTTAATATACTTAATGATATGTTTACTTATCATAATATCATGTTAACTATATATATAACCATATATATGTCATCATATAGTTTTTACAAGTTTTAACGTTCGTGAATCACCGGTCAACTTGGGTAGTCAATTGTCTATATGAAACCTATTTCAATTAATCAAGTCTTAACAAGTTTGATTGCTTAACATGTTGGAAACGTTTAATCATGTAAATATCAATCTCAATTAATATATATAAACATGGAAAAGTTCGGGTCACTACAGTACCTACCCGTTAAATAAATTTCGTCCCGAAATTTTAAGCTGTTGAAGGTGTTGACGAATCTTCTGGAAATAGATGCGGGTATTTCTTCTTCATCTGATCTTCACGCTCCCAGGTGAACTCGGGTCCTCTACGAGCATTCCATCGAACCTTAACAATTGGTATCTTGTTTTGCTTAAGTCTTTTAACCTCACGATCCATTATTTCGACGGGTTCTTCGATGAATTGAAGTTTTTCGTTGATTTGGATTTCATCTAACGGAATAGTGAGATCTTCTTTAGCAAAACATTTCTTCAAATTCGAGACGTGGAAAGTGTTATGTACAGCCGCGAGTTGTTGAGGTAACTCTAGTCGGTAAGCTACTGGTCCGACACGATCAATAATCTTGAATGGTCCAATATACCTTGGATTTAATTTCCCTCGTTTACCAAATCGAACAACGCCTTTCCAAGGTGCAACTTTAAGCATGACCATCTCTCCAATTTCAAATTCTATATCTTTTCTTTTAATGTCAGCGTAGCTCTTTTGTCGACTTTGGGCAGTTTTCAACCGTTGTTGAATTTGGATGATCTTCTCGGTAGTTTCTTGTATAATCTCCGGACCCGTAATCTGTCTATCCCCCACTTCACTCCAACAAATCGGAGACCTGCACTTTCTACCATAAAGTGCTTCAAACGGCGCCATCTCAATGCTTGAATGGTAGCTGTTGTTGTAGGAAAATTCTGCTAACGGTAGATGTCGATCCCAACTGTTTCCGAAATCAATAACACATGCTCGTAGCATGTCTTCAAGCGTTTGTATCGTCCTTTCGCTCTGCCCATCGGTTTGTGGATGATAGGCAGTACTCATGTCTAGACGAGTTCCTAATGCTTGCTGTAATGTCTGCCAGAATCTTGAAATAAATCTACCATCCCTATCAGAGATAATAGAGATTGGTATTCCATGTCTGGAGACGACTTCCTTCAAATACAGTCGTGCTAACTTCTCCATCTTGTCATCTTCTCTTATTGGCAGGAAGTGTGCTGATTTGGTGAGACGATCAACTATTACCCAAATAGTATCAAAACCACTTGCAGTCCTTGGCAATTTAGTGATGAAATCCATGGTAATGTTTTCCCATTTCCATTCCGGGATTTCGGGTTGTTGAAGTAGACCTGATGGTTTCTGATGCTCAGCTTTGACCTTAGAACACGTCAAACATTCTCCTACATATTTAGCAACATCGGCTTTCATACCCGGCCACCAAAAATGTTTCTTGAGATCCTTGTACATCTTCCCCGTTCCAGGATGTATTGAGTATCTGGTTTTATGAGCTTCTCTAAGTACCATTTCTCTCATATCTCCAAATTTTGGTACCCAAATCCTTTCAGCCCTATACCGGGTTCCGTCTTCCCGAATATTAAGATGCTTCTCCGATCCTTTGGGTATTTCATCCTTTAAATTTCCTTCTTTTAAAACTCCTTGTTGCGCCTCCTTTATTTGAGTAGTAAGGTTATTATGAATCATTATATTCATAGATTTTACTCGAATGGGTTCTCTGTCCTTCCTGCTCAAGGCATCGGCTACCACATTTGCCTTTCCTGGGTGGTAACGAATCTCAAAGTCGTAATCATTCAATAATTCAATCCACCTACGCTGCCTCATATTCAGTTGTTTCTGATTAAATATGTGTTGAAGACTTTTGTGGTCGGTATATATAATACTTTTGACCCCATATAAGTAGTGCCTCCAAGTCTTTAATGCAAAAACAACCGCACCTAATTCCAAATCATGCGTCGTATAATTTTGTTCGTGAATCTTCAATTGTCTAGACGCATAAGCAATCACCTTCGTTCGTTGCATTAATACACAACCGAGACCTTGCTTTGATGCGTCACAATAAATCACAAAATCGTCATTCCCTTCAGGCAATGACAATATAGGTGCCGTAGTTAGCTTTTTCTTCAATAACTGAAATGCTTTCTCTTGTTCATCATTCCATTCAAATTTCTTCCCTTTATGCGTTAATGCAGTCAAGGGTTTTGCTATTCTGGAAAAGTCTTGGATGAACCTTCTGTAGTAACCAGCTAGTCCTAAAAACTGGCGTACGTGTTTCGGAGTTTTCGGTGTTTCCCACTTTTCAACAGTTTCTATCTTTGCTGGATCCACCTTAATACCTTCTTTGTTCACTATGTGACCGAGGAATTGAACTTCTTCCAACCAAAATGCACACTTTGAAAACTTAGCGTACAATTCTTCTTTCCTCAATACTTCTAACACCTTTCTCAAATGTTCACCGTGTTCTTGGTCATTCTTTGAGTAAATAAGTATGTCATCAATGAAAACGATGACAAACTTGTCAAGGTATGGTCCACACACTCGGTTCATAAGGTCCATGAACACAGCTGGTGCATTAGTTAAACCAAACGGCATGACCATAAACTCGTAATGACCGTAACGTGTTCTGAAAGCAGTCTTTGGAATATCATCTTCTTTCACCCGCATTTGATGATACCCGGAACGTAAGTCAATCTTTGAATAAACAGACGAGCCTTGTAGTTGATCAAATAAGTCGTCGATTCTCGGTAGTGGGTAGCGGTTCTTGATGGTAAGTTTGTTCAACTCTCGGTAGTCGATACACAACCTGAATGTACCATCTTTCTTCTTGACAAACAAAACAGGAGCTCCCCACGGTGATGTGCTTGGTCGAATGAAACCACGCTCTAAAAGTTCTTGTAATTGGCTTTGCAGTTCTTTCATCTCGCTGGGTGCAAGTCTGTAAGGAGCACGAGCTATTGGTGCAGCTCCTGGTACAAGATCTATTTGAAATTCAACGGATCGATGTGGGGGTAATCCCGGTAATTCTTTCGGAAATACATCGGGAAATTCTTTTGCAATGGGAACATCATTGATGCTCTTTTCTTCAGTTTGTACTTTCTCGACGTGTGCTAGAACAGCATAGCAACCTTTTCTTATTAGTTTTTGTGCCTTCAAATTACTAATAAGATGTAGCTTCGTGTTGCCCTTTTCTCCGTACACCATTAAGGGTTTTCCTTTTTCTCGTATAATGCGAATTGCATTTTTGTAACAGACGATCTCTGCTTTCACTTCTTTCAACCAGTCCATACCGATTATCACATCAAAACTCCCTAACTCTACTGGTATCAAATCAATCTTAAATGTTTCGCTAACCAGTTTAATTTCTCGATTCCGACATATATTATCTGCTGAAATTAATTTACCATTTGCTAATTCGAGTAAAAATTTACTATCCAAAGGCGTCAATGGACAACTTAATTTAGCACAAAAATCTCTACTCATATAGCTTCTATCCACACCCGAATCAAATAAAACGTAAGCAGATTTATTGTCAATAAGAAACGTACCCGTAACAAGCTCCGGGTCTTCCTGTGCCTCTGCCGCATTAATATTGAAAACTCTTCCACGACCTTGTCCATTCGTGTTCTCCTGGTTCGGGCAATTTCTAATAATGTGGCCCGGTTTTCCACATTTATAACAAACTACATTGGCATAACTTGCTCCGACACTACTTGCTCCGCCATTACTCGTTCCGACACCATTTGTTCCTTTCGTTCTATTAACCCCTGGTCCGTAGACCTCACACTTCGCCGCGCTATGACCATTTCTTTTACACTTGTTGCAAAATTTGGTGCAGAACCCCGAGTGATTCTTTTCACACCTTTGGCATAGCTGCTTCTGATTGTTGTTGTTGTTGCGGTTATTATTGTTGTTAGGATGATTGTTGTAGTTGCTGTTGTTGTTGTTGTTGTTGTTGTTGTTGTTGGGCCGTTTGTTGTAGTTGCGATTGTTGGGATAATTGTTGCGATTATTGTTGTAATTGCTGTTGTTGCTGTATTGGCGATTCTTATCACCGTTTTCCTCCCACTTTCTTTTGACTTGCTTCACATTGGCCTCTTCAGCAGTCTGTTCTTTAATTCTTTCTTCAATCTGGTTCACTAGTTTGTGAGCCATTCTACATGCCTGTTGTATGGAGGCGGGCTCGTGTGAACTTATATCTTCTTGGATTCTTTCCGGTAATCCTTTCACAAACGCGTCGATCTTCTCTTCCTCATCTTCGAACGCTCCCGGACACAATAGGCACAATTCTGTGAATCGTCTTTCGTACGTGGTAATATCAAATCCTTGGGTTCGTAACCCTCTAAGTTCTGTCTTGAGCTTATTGACCTCGGTTCTGGGACGGTACTTCTCGTTCATCAAGTGCTTGAATGCTGACCACGGTAGTGCGTACGCATCATCTTGTCCCACTTGCTCTAGATAGGTATTCCACCATGTTAACGCAGAACCTGTGAAGGTATGCGTAGCGTACTTCACTTTGTCCTCTTCAGTACACTTACTTATGGCAAACACCGATTCAACCTTCTCGGTCCACCGTTTCAATCCGATCGGTCCTTCGGTTCCATCAAATTCCAAAGGTTTGCAGGCAGTGAATTCTTTGTAGGTGCATCCTACACGATTTCCTGTACTGCCAGATCCAAGGTTATTGTTGGTATATAGCGCAGCCTGTACTGCGGCTATGTTTGAAGCTAGAAAAGTACGGAATTCCTCTTCATTCATATTCACAGTGTGTCGAGTAGTCGGTGCCATTTCCTTCAAAATAGTCAAATGGAACAAGTTAATCATACAGAATATTAAGAGTAGTTAATAGTATTTCGTAGCATAATATGAACTCATTTATAAAAGCTTTTTCTTCATATTAGCGTTTTATAAGTTTAAATTCGGGTAGTACCTACCCGTTAAGTTCATACTTAGTAGCTAATATACAATTCAACTACTACAATTCTATATGAAAAACTGATTATAATAATATTTCGCGTTCAAACTTTTATACAATATTTTACAAACTTACAATACCGCTTATTTTACATAAAGCATGAAATATAGCACACAATAACTTTGATACAAGATAGTTGTGAAGATAATTCTAGCTAGTACACAAGTCGTTCAGCAAAGGCAATAAAGACACGTAATTCATACGTCCAGAAACAAGTCATGCATTCTGGTTTTACTAGGACTACTTCCCATCCTTGGTCTTGTGGAACATAACCGTTATGGCCGTTGATAAGACAGCGTGTTGTAACGTCGTCAAAGGGACGAGGGTTACGTAATGACCAACAGTCTCGTAATAACCTAAAAACCTCATTTCTTACCCCAATTACCGACTCCGTCACTTGAGGGAACGTTTTGTTTAATAGTTGTAGCCCGATGTTCTTGTTCTCAGTTTGGTGAGAAGCGAACATTACTAACCCGTAAGCATAACATGCTTCTTTATGTTGCATGTTAGCCGCTTTTTCTAAATCACGAAGTCCTATATTTGGATATACTGAGTCAAAATAATTTCTTAACCCGTTGCGTAAAATAGCATTTGGGTTCCCCGCAATATATGCGTCAAAGTAAACACATCGTAACTTATGGATTTCCCAATGTGATATCCCCCATCTTCCGAACGAAAGCCTTTTATAAACCAAATCATTCTTGGAACGTTCTTCGAATGTCTTACAAACTGATCTCGCCTTAAATAGTTGTGCCGAGGAATTCTGACCGACTCTAGACAAGATTTCATCAATCATGTCTCCGGGTAGGTCTCTTAAAATATTGGGTTGTCTATCCATTTTGTGTTTTTATACTGTAAAATAGACAAAAGTTAGATTCATAAAAAAAAAAATACTTATTAATACAAGCAATTTTTACATATATCATAAAGCATAAGCACACTATATTACATATATTACACCACACGAATACAACTATCTTATTCCGACTCGCTTGTTTCTTCTTCTTCGGTTTTGGTTCGTTTTGCCAAGTTTCTATGGATATATGATGTTCCCCTAATACGAGCCGTAATTTTCCACATTGGTTTAGAAAAACCTGGTGGTTTAGAGGTTCCCGGGTCATTGTTACAACTTAAGGACTTCGGGGGTTGACGATACATATAAAGTTCATCGGGGTTGGAATTAGATTTCTCTATTTTTATGCCCTTTCCCTTATTATTTTCTTTTGCCTTTTTAAATTCAGTTGGGGTAATTTCTATAACATCATCGGAATTCTCGTCGGAATCCGATTCATCGGAGAATTGGTAATCCTCCCAATATTTTGCTTCCTTGGCGGAAACACCATTGACCATAATTAACCTTGGTCGGTTGGTTAAGGATTCTCTTTTACTTAACCGTTTTATTATTTCCCCCACCGGTTCCGATTCTTCTTCCGGTTCCGATTCTTCTTCCGGTTCTGATTCTTCTTCCGGTTCCGACTCTTCTTCCGGTTCCTCTTCGGGAACTTGTGAATCAGTCCACGAATCATTCCAATTTACATTTGTCTCTTCATTATTATTAGGTGAGTCAATGGGACTTGTTCTAGAGGTAGACATCTATCACATAATATCAAACACGTTAAGAGATTAATATATCACATAATATTCATATGTTAAAAATATATAGTTTCCAACAAAAATGTTAAGCAATCATTTTTAAAGAAAACACGGTCGAAGTCCAGAATCACTAATGCATCCTAACAAACTCGATAAGACACACTAATGCAAATTTTCTGGTTCTCTAAGACCAACGCTCGGATACCAACTGAAATGTCCCGTTCTTATTGATTAAAAACGTTCCATATTAATTGATTTCGTTGCGAGGTTTTGACCTCTATATGAGACGTTTTTCAAAGACTGCATTCATTTTAAAACAAACCATAACCTTTATTTCATCAATAAAGGTTTAAAAAGCTTTACGTAGATTATCAAATAATGATAATCTAAAATATCATGTTTACACACGACCATTACATAATGGTTTACAATACAAATATGTTACAACAAAATAAGTTTCTTGAATGCAGTTTTTACACAATATCATACAAGCATGGACTCCAAATCTCGTCCTTATTTAAGTATGCGACAGCGGAAGCTCTTAATAATCACCTGAGAATAAACATGCTTAAAACGTCAACAAAAATGTTGGTGAGTTATAGGTTTAACCTATATATATCAAATCATAATAATAGACCACAAGATTTCATATTTCAATACACATCCCATACATAGAGATAAAAATCATTCATATGGTGAACACCTGGTAACCGACAATAACAAGATGCATATATAAGAATATCCCCATCATTCCGGGACACCCTTCGGATATGATATAATTTCGAAGTACTAAAGCATCCGGTACTTTGGATGGGGTTTGTTAGGCCCAATAGATCTATCTTTAGGATTCGCGTCAATTAGGGTGTCTGTTCCCTAATTCTTAGATTACCAGACTTAATAAAAAGGGGCATATTCGATTTCGATAATTCAACCATAGAATGTAGTTTCACGTACTTGTGTCTATTTTGTAAATCATTTATAAAACCTGCATGTATTCTCATCCCAAAAATATTAGATTTTAAAAATGGGACTATAACTCACTTTCACAGATTTTTACTTCGTCGAGAAGTAAGACTTGGCCACTGTTGATTCACGAACCTATAACAATATATACATATATATTAAAGTATGTTCAAAATATATTTACAACACTTTTAATATATTTTGATGTTTTAAGTTTATTAAGTCAGCTGTCCTCGTTAGTAACCTACAACTAGTTGTCCACAGTTAGATGTACAGAAATAAATCAATAAATATTATCTTGAATCAATCCACGACCCAGTGTATACGTATCTCAGTATTGATCACAACTCAAACTATATATATTTTGGAATCAACCTCAACCCTGTATAGCTAACTCCAACATTCACATATAGAGTGTCTATGGTTGTTCCGAAATATATATAGATGTGTCGACATGATAGGTCGAAACATTGTATACGTGTCTATGGTATCTCAAGATTACATAATATACAATACAAGTTGATTAAGTTATGGTTAGAATAGATTTGTTACCAATTTTCACGTAGCTAAAATGATAAAAATTATCCAATCTTGTTTTACCCATAACTTCTTCATTTTAAATCCGTTTTGAATGAATCAAATTGCTATGGTTTCATATTGAACTGTATTTTATGAATCTACACAGAAAAAGTATAGGTTTATAGTCGGAAAAATAAGTTACAAGTTGTTTTTGTAAAGGTAGTCATTTCAGTCGAAAGAACGACGTCTAGATGACCATTTTAGAAAACATACTTCCACTTTGAGTTTAACCATAATTTTTGGATATAGTTTCATGTCCATAATAAAAATCATTTTCTCAGAATAACAAGTTTTAAATCAAAGTTTATCATAGTTTTTAATTAACTAACCCAAAACAGCCCGCGGTGTTACTACGACGGCGTAAATCCGGTTTTACGGTGTTTTTCGTGTTTCCAGGTTTTAAATCATTAAGTTAGCATATCATATAGATATAGAACATGTGTTTAGTTAATTTTAAAAGTCAAGTTAGAAGGATTAACTTTTGTTTGCGAACAAGTTTAGAATTAACTAAACTATGTTCTAGTGATTACGAGTTTAAACCTTCGAATAAGATAGTTTTATATATATGAATCGAATGATGTTATGAACATCATTACTACCTCAAGTTTAGTAGGTAAACCTACTGGAAGTGACAAGAAATGATCTAGCTTCAAAGGATCTTGGATGGCTTGAAAGTTCTTGAAGTAGGATCATGACACAAAAACAAGTTCAAGTAAGATTTTTGCTCGAATTAAGATAGTTTATAGTTATAGAAATTGAATCAAAGTTTGAATATGAATATTACCTTGAATAAGAAAGATAACCTACTGTATATAACAAAGGTTTCTTGATCTTAGATGATTACTTGGAATGGATTAGAAAGCTTGGAAGTAAATTAGTAAACTTGAAGGGATTTTTGAAGTATTCTTGAAGTGTTCTTCCTATGATGATTATAGCTTGATTCTTGAAGTGATTTTTGATGAAGATGATGATTAACTACTGGAAAAATACGTTCATAATAGTGTGGGTGTGTTGAGAGAGAATTAGAAAGAGATTTGGAAGTGAAATGGAGTGAATGATGAGTGTTAATTGGTGAGTGGTGAGTGGGGTTAAAAGGAGTTCTAGTTAGTTGACTAGCTCATGGTAGAAGTTAAAATTGATTAGTCATACATGACATAATCAAGAGTGGAATCCCATGCTAGTTCCTATTGGTATATACCCATAGTAAGTACGTTTTGAAGCTGTGTATAATACGGGTAAGAATACGACTAGAATTCTTGATGAAAGAAAAGAATGGGAAAGTAACTGTAACCATTTTCGTTAAGTATGAGTGTTTCGATATATGTCTTGAAGTCTTCTAAAAGTATTTTAATACATCTAAATACACTACATGTATATACATTTTAACGGAGTCGTTAAGTCATCGTTAGTCGTTACATGTAAGTGTTGTTTTGAAACCTTTAAGTTAACGATCTCAATTAATGTTGTTAACCCATTGTTTATTATATCTAATGAGATGTTAAATTATTATATTATCATGATATTATGATATATTAATATATCTTAATATGATATATATACATTTAAATGTCGTTACAACGATAATCGTTACATATATGTCTCGTTTAAAAATCATTAAGTTAGTAGTCTTGTTTTTACATATGTAGTTCATTGTTAATATACTTAATGATATGTTTACTTATCATAATATCATGTTAACTATATATATAACCATATATATGTCATCATATAGTTTTTACAAGTTTTAACGTTCGTGAATCACCGGTCAACTTGGGTAGTCAATTGTCTATATGAAACCTATTTCAATTAATCAAGTCTTAACAAGTTTGATTGCTTAACATGTTGGAAACGTTTAATCATGTAAATATCAATCTCAATTAATATATATAAACATGGAAAAGTTCGGGTCACTACAGCTAATAAGTTGAAAACATGTCGGTGCATACCCGCCTCATCCAACGGGCCCTAGATAAAGTATCATGTGGCATTAATAGGCCTACTGTTTACCCTCTCAAATGTTTCTGCGTAGTCGTCGTCATTTTGAACCAGTCTCAACCAAACTCGAGGATCATTTAGATCCTCATCTTCTTCCTCTCCAGACGATGATGATGAATGTTGTGGCGGTGGTGGTGGTGGTGGTGCCAAACCTGCGGTCCTGCCTCTCTTTGCTGGTCCTCCTCGGCTAGATTGTCCCTGCAAAACATAATAACACCAAACCAAAAGAACATAGAGACCGTTGTGTTAATGTTAGCTAAAAACATAACCGAGTAGCAAGAGAACTTAATCATTCCATTCAAAGTTCATAAGTATTATGAATCATTTAAACAAAAGCGTATGTTCACAATTTTTAACCAAAGTCAACCAAAGTCAACATGAACTCGCTACTACACTTTCAAAAATGAAAATCACAACTTCACAATTTAGCATCAACTTAGGACTCAAGCATGTTGCATTTATAGGTCATAACATTTAAACTTGCATTCTAATGATATTCATCACAAATCATAACACAATTTTCACAATTTTAGCTCAAACGACCATTATAACGTCATACATTATAGCAACCCATACCATCAATCTACTTCAACAGGCTCACACAAATGAAAATCAAGCATACATGTTTCATAAGTTCATTTCAATTCAAAAATATGCTACAAATTCAAGAACATTCAAATTATGACCCGGCCAAATTGACATCTATATCACTAACAATAATTAAACACTTCACAACCTTCATTAACATCATACATAAACTCAACATCATGAATTAACCACCCTAAATTCGGATTCAATTTCCACAAACCCTAGAATCATGAGTATACCCTTAAAAACATGTAATTTTTGCAAAATCAACTCAATATGGGTAATTAAACAACTAAGGCATGTAAATCTAAACAATAATCATGAAAATCAAACACCCCACACTTATCCTTCACCAATTTATACATATAAACATACAATTCAAGTAATTGAGAAAGAAAAATGTGAAAAATAAAGTAACCATACCCTAGAAAACATGATTGGAGCTGGGATTTGGTAGAAGGAAACGCGAATTTGAGGTAGGAAATTAGGGTTTTTGGAAGTGTGTTCGTGTTTGGCAGAGGAGAGTTGATAAAAATGTGTTTTGTGGTTGAGAAATGAGGTGGATAGGGTTTAAAACACGTAATTTTTTTTCTGAGTCAGGCAGTTGGGACGGCATCCAGATTATGGGATGGCGTCCAACGTTAAAGAGTGGGACGGCGTCTAGCTTTTGGGACGGCGTCCAGGATTAAAATGTGGGACGGCATCCAGAGAAATGGGACGGCGTCCAAATGCACTAAAACTCACTGACCTGATTTTTCGACACTCGCACGTTTAAAGTCCAAACGTAAATCATTTTGCACAAAACTAAAAATTATCGTACACACAATTCAAAATATTTACATTTGTGAACCATTTTTTTTAACGAGTCGTTCACCCAACTCGTCCCCATTTCGATTTACGCTTTGTTCTCGAAGTTGAGGCTAACCTCATCTTCGATTTCTAGGGGACCATCAACATAGTGCTTGACCCGGTGGCCATTCACCTTAAAGGTTTCACCTTTTGCATACCTTAACTCCACCGTTCCATATGGAAAAGCCTTGTTAACAACAAATGGTCCCATCCATCGGGACTTGAGTTTTCCAGGGAAAAGTTTAAATCGTGAGTTAAATAGCAAAACACGATCACCCTCTTTAAAATCTTTCAGATTCCTAAGACGGTTATCGTGCCAAACTTTTGTCTTTTCCTTGTATATGAGTGAGTTTTCATAGGCATTTTGTCTCAACTCATCCAACTCATTAAGTTGGTTTAAACGAAGGTTTCCTGCTTCTTCAAGATCGAGGTTACATGTCTTAAGAGCCCAATGTGATTTGTGCTCTATCTCCAAAGGGAGATGACATGCCTTCCCATAGACTAGGCGGTAAGGTGTGGTTCCAATAGGAGTTTTGTGGGCGGTTCTAAATGCCCACAAAGCATCGTCAAGCTTCGTTGACCACACCTTAGGATTTGATCCAACCGTTTTCTCAAGGATCCTTTTTAGTGCCCGATTTGTATTTTCAACTTGCCCACTTGTTTGTGGGTGATAAGATGTAGAAATTTTATGGGTTACCCCATATCGTTTCAGCACCTTTTCTAATTGGGTGTTGCAAAAATGGGTACCACGGTCACTAATTAATACTTTCGGGGTACCAAATCGGGCAAAGAGCTCTTTAAGAAAAATTACAACAACTCGTGCATCGTTTGTGGGGAGAGCCTTTGCTTCCGCACATTTTGACACGTAGTCAACTGCAACGAGTATGTATTGGTTGGAATTAGATTTTGGGAATGGTCCCATGAAATCAATGCCCCAAATATCGAAAACCTCACAAACTTGGATTATGTTTTGAGGCATTTCGTCTCTTTGACTAATTTTTCCTGCCCTTTGGCAAGAATTGCATGATTTACAAATTTGGTGGGCATCCTTGAAGATGATAGGCCAATAAAAACCGGCCTCATAGACTTTTCTCCCCGTGATTTGGGGTCCGAAATGTCCACTAGTGGGACCAAGATGACATTGGAGAAGAATTTGATTGCATTCTTCCCCGGAGACACAACGACGGATTATCCCATCGGGACACCGTTTAAAGAGATACGGGTTTTCCCAAAAATAGTATTTTATGTCACTGAAAAATTTCTTTCGTTTTTGATGTGACATACCGGTTTCTAGGAATCCACCCGCAAGATAGTTGGCTATGTCTACAAACCAGGGATCATCAATTTTCTCAATTTTCATGAGATTTTCATCAGGAAAATTATCTTGAATAACGGTCTCATGGAGAATCTCAAGATTCGGGTTCTCAAGTCGAGAAAGGTGATCGGCTGCTAGGTTTTCGGCCCCCTTTTTTGTCTTTAATATCAATGTCGAATTCTTGCAAAAGCAAGACCCAACGTATTAACCGGGGTTTAGCATCTTGCTTAGCAAGCAAGTACTTTAATGTCGAATGGTCAGTATAGACAACCGTCTTTGCTAGTACCAAATAGGATCGGAATTTATCAAACGAAAATACAATTGCCAGGAGTTCCTTCTCGGTGGTAGTGTAATTAAGTTGGGCTCCTTGCAATGTCTTACTAGCATAATAAATGGGCTTGAAATGTTTTTCAATTCTTTGCCCCAAGACTGCACCAATAGAAAAGTCACTAGCATCACACATAAGTTCGAATGGAATTGACCAATTCGGCGATATGAGAATGGGTGATTGCGTGAGTTTTGCTTTAAGGGGGTTAAAGGCGTTAAGACACTCGTCTGTAAAGACAAATGGAGCGTCTTTCTCAAGAAGTTTGTTCATCGAGGTTGCAATTTTGGAAAAATCTTTAATGAACCGCCGGTAAAAACCGGCGTGCCCCAGAAAACTTCTTACACCTTTCACATTTGACGGTGGTGGTAATTTGGCTATGACTTCCACTTTAGCTCTGTCCACCTCCAGTCCCGCAGAGGAAATTTTATGACCTAAAACAATGCCCTCTCTTACCATAAAATGGCATTTTTCCCAGTTAAGAACAAGATTAGATTCTTCACACCGAATCAACATACGCTCAAGATTATGAAGACATGAATCAAAAGAATCACCGAAGAATGAAAAGTCATCCATGAATACTTCCATAAAGTCTTCAATCATATCATGAAAAATAGCTACCATACACCTTTGGAAGGTAGCAGGAGCATTGTATAAGCCAAAGGGCATACGTCAATAGGAGAAAGTACCATAAGGGCATATAAAGGTGGTATTCAATTGGTCCTTGGGTGCTATAGGGATTTAGAAATATCCCGAGAAACCGTCAAGAAAACAATAAAAATTCTTTCCTGCCAACCTTTCCAACATTTGATCAATGTAAGGAAGGGGAAAATGGTCTTTTCGGGTAGCATCATTTAATTTTCTGTAATCAATGCATACCCTCCAACCCGTGATAGTCCTGGTGGAAATTAATTGGTCGTCTTCATTGGTGATAACGGTCATGCCACCCTTTTTGGGTACACATTGGACTGGAGTCACCCAAGGACTATCCGAAATTAGGTAAATAAGACCTGCATCAAGGAGTTTGACAATCTCCTTTTTAACGACTTCCTGCATATTAGGGTTCAGTCGCCTTTGTCTTTATACACATGGTTTATAGTTATCTTCCATTAATATCTTATGCGTACAATAAGAGGGACTTATACCCTTGATGTCATAAATTTTCCATGCTAGAGCCGGTTTATGGGCTTTTAACATGGAAACAAGCTTAGACTTCTCACTTACAGAGAGTTCGGATGAAATGATAACCGGAAGAGTAGAACCCTCTTGAAGGTAAGCATATTCCAAGTGTTTTGGAAGTGGCTTGAGTTCTAAAACGGGGGGTTCTTCAATCGATGTTTTACATCGGTATTCATTTCCCAAATCCAACTTTCTGTACTCTTCATCATTTGGCTCATAACCGTTAGCCATCAAGGTGGTCAACATCTCCACTTCTTCCACCATATTCTCTTCATCACCTTCCACAAAAATGCATTCTCCCGTACCTTGCAATTCTGGAAATTCCTGCAACAACTCCGAATATGTGTCTACGGTTTGCAAATAATAACATTGATCATCAGTAAACTCAGGGTATTGCAAGGCATGGTCAACAGAAAAGGTAACCTTCATATCCTCAATACTAAGGGTCAATTTCTGCCCATGAACATCTATCATAGCTCTAGCGGTATTGAGGAAAGGTCGACCTAATATAAGAGGCACACGTGTGTCCTCCTCCATGTCCAAAATTACAAAATCAGCCGGAAATACTAGGGTACCCACTTTTACTAACATATTCTCTAAAATTCCACGGGGGAATTTAACAGAGCGATCCGCTAGTTGAATTGCCATTCGGGTTGGTTTTAGTACCCCGGGGTTTAGCTTAACATATAATGAATAAGGCATTAAATTTATGCTAGCCCCTAAATCCGCTAATGCTTTAATGCATTCCAAATCTCCCAGGAGACATGGTATTGTAAAACTTCCAGGATCAGCTAACTTCTTTGGTATTTTGTTCATCAAAATTGCTGAACAATTGGCATTCATGGTGACGGATGAAAGTTCCTCCATTTTCTTCCGATTAGTAAGTAAGTCTTTTAAGAACTTAGCATACTTGGGCATACCCGAGATTATATCAATGAAAGGCATATTTATGTTAATTTGTTTAAACATATCTAGGAATTTTGACCTTTCGGCCTCTAGCCTTTCTTGTTTTTTCTTTCTTGGGTATGGAAGCGGTGGTTGATATGGTTTCACTACGGGTTTTTCCCGTTCTTCCTTTTCAACCACTTGTTCCGGCTCCTTAACCGGTTCATCATTTTGGTTCAACGGAACACTGAAATCAGAATTTTCGGGCATTTTTGGAGCATCGTATGCTAAACCACTCCGTGTAGTGATAACATTGGCGTGCTCATTTCGGGGGTTCTTATTGGTATCTCCTGGTAAACTTCCTGGTTTTCTCTCACTAAGTAAACTAGCTAACCCACTCATTTGCTTCTCCAAGTTCTGTATTGAGGCTTGCTGGTTTCTAAACTGGTGTTCGTTTTTCTCGTTGGTTTGGTTTATGTTTGTGACAAGCTGAGTTTGTGATGCAATTAACTTTTCCAACATACTCTCTAAATTTGACTTTTTCTCTTCCTGTTGGGGTTTTTGATAAAAACCCGGAGTTTGTTGTTGGTACCCGCTACTTGACCCTTGTTGGTAATTGGAATTTTGACCTTGAGGGTTGTAGGGGTTGTTAAAGTTCCGGTTAAACTGGGCTCTTCCTTGAAATTGATTATTATTTCTTTGGCTTATGAAAGCCACCTCTTCTTTTTGAGCCATAGTTAAACCGTCATCACAATCTTTTCCTAAATGGAGTCCACCGCAGTATTCACAACCTACTTTCATACTATGAATTTCCTTGGTGATTTTGTTCATGTTTCGAGCAACACCGTCTATTTTCACACTTAGGGAACTAAGGTCATCATAAGCACCGGCGCTTTGGACTTGAGCATTACGAGTAATTGGTCATTCTTGATGCCACTCATGAGAATAATCGGCTAGCTTCTCGATTATCTCATAAGCTTCTTGCTCAGTTTTGTCCATGAGTGAACCTCCGGACGCTTGATCAATGGAAATTCGGGTTGCAACATCACAACCCTTGTAAAAGATTTGGACTTTTTGAAAGGTATCCAAACCATGGTTCGGACATACTCTTAGCATTTTGAAAAATCGATTCCATGCTTCGTACAAGGTTTCCATCGGCTTTTGACAGAATTGGGTAATTTCGTGTTGGTGTCTCGTGGACTTAGAAGCTGGAAAATATTTCTTAAGAAATTTTTCCAACATACCATCCCAAGTTTCTATCGTAGCCTCGGCCAAAGAATCTAACCAACTTCGTGCTTCCCCGTGGAGTGTCCATGGGAAAATTCTTAAAAATATGGCCTGGTCAGTGTCTGGTTTAAGTTTGAAAAGAAGACATATCTCTTGAAAGAGACGAATATGTTCGTTTGCATCTTCATTCGGACCACCACCAAATTGACACCTGTTATTAATCATTTGAAGAATAGGTCCTTTTATTTCAAAATTTACCTCACCAGTGGGCGGAGTAATAGCACTACCTTGGCCGGTTCGGGTTGCTTTCATCTTAGCCGCCATTGATTGTCTTGGTACCAACGGTCTTTCTCCTTCCATTTCAAAATTTGGGGGTTGAACGGGTTTACCAAAATTTGAATATCGAGGCTTGGTTGTACTTGATTCTGAATCAAAAGTTTCTTGCTTTGATGAAGATTCAAAAAGTTCAAGTACTTCTTTTGGAATTCTACCTAGCTTTATATCAGGTTCCGTAAACGGTGTAAGTAATGGAGATTCTGAACTTCGGGTATGTGGCATATGCAACCTATAATCTGTCAATCACATAACTAACAAAAACTATTAAACATACCGATTCTACAAGATTATTCAAAGACTATTAATAATTTAAAATAATTAAGAAACTACTTAATCACAAATTAGTTAATAATTCTATTTTGACACAAAACTGTCCCCGGCAGCGGCGCCAAAAACTTGATGTGCGAAAAGTGGTATATGAATTGTTGTATAAAATAATATGGAAAAATACCGATTAGAGATTGCTACACACTAACGGGCAGTGTACCCGATCGTGTAGTAGTATAGTAACTGGTTTAGTTCCGTGTATCGTTCCAAGGACAGTTGTATTAGTCAAACTAGAATTATAAACTATATTATGATTAACTAAGTAAATGAAGCTTAAAGGTACAAGTTTTATGTTTTGGTGGCTATTTAACGATTTAGCCAAATCAGAGAAGGTTAAATGTAAAAACAATATTTTTGGTCTTTTAAGTTTATAAGATGAAAATAAGTGCAAAGAAAGTAAGTAAGATAGATTTGATATCAATTTAAGGAAAAATTGCTCATCTAGACTTTTTACCCTCGATGTTGAATGTTATTTAAGATTAAGACCGGATTGATTGGTTATGCACGAGAACTAATTGATCGGTTCACCAAGAGTAGTCTTGAGTAAACACTCAAACGGGATTACAAGACGCAAATGATGTTCTTGTCATCTAAGACCTCCTATTTGTAATCAACTAATTCAACTAGTCTAAAGACTTGAAGAATGATCAAGTCAATGGTGTGTTGATCATGATCCACTCCTATGTCAACTTATGATTTAGCCTAGTTCATTCCCTTGGTCCGGTTAAATGCTCAATTCACCCAACCCAAGTAATCAATTTAGTGTGGTAATAAGATCCCTATAAATGTCACTAGATAAGGAAAATTACTAACACCTATTAGTTATATGGAATCGAGTAATGAAAATATGTATAACATAATCTAGGGAATTGATCGTTCACCTATATAACTACACATATCAATTAGGCTATCCGAAAGTATCTACAAGAGTCGTTCTTACATCCCTATATAAACTAACCATTTGAACTCAACTTATCCCTTTTGGTAAAAGATGGATAAACACATGTCACTAGATGTAAATCAATACATTAATTTAACAAGATGATGTTTCTTAATCAAATGAACATATCAACTAGTTGAATCGAAAGGATTAAGCTTTAACAAGAATGGTTCTTGTATTCAAACATCAAACTATCGTGCATAATAACAATCAATCAAAAGTAAACATTCAACATCTCAGTTATTTATCTAGATGAACATTATAGAGTTTAGCCAACAATCATAATTACAAACAAAATAACAATTAACTGATAAGTAGAATTCATTGTTGGAGAACAAGAAAACAACCTGCTAGAGAATGAATCTTGGATGGAGAAGGTTTTGATCTTTGAAGACTTGATGTTGATCCTCTTCCAAGAGCTTGGAGTTCACCAAATTTGCTCCCAAAATCGTCTCAGTAACCTGTGGTTTCGTATGTGATAAAACAGTTCCTCAATCAGTAGGTTTTAAAGTGGAGAAAGTAGGTTAAAAGGCAAAAGTCGGCTGAAACCTACTTCCGGACGGCGTCCAGAATGCTGGACGGCGTCCCGTTGTTAAGGGCTGGACGGCGTCCTAAAAGCCTGGACGGCGTCCCAGTTTGAAAGGAAGGACGGCGTCCCACATTATTGGACGGCGTCCCGATGTACTGAAAGTTGCTGTTTCGTTTTCTTTTCAATCTTCTTTCATTTGGACGAAGCCTAACACCTTTGGAGTCTTGTTTTACCATTTTAGAGCATAAATTAGACCTTAACTTGTATCGGGATCAACCAAGGTCATAAATCATCAAAACTCTATATAAATTACTCTCCGATACAAATTTGCACATCTTGGCCTATTACTTGTAGAAACGCCTGCATTATTGTAACGACCCGGAAATTTCCGACCAAATTTAAACTCTAATCTCTATATGGTTCCGACACGATAAGCAAAAACCCTAAAGTTGACCCGCATTTTTTTTCGATCGTTCTATACTTATAAGATTAATATTTACATAAATTAAAACTTACCAACATGATAAGTAATCCAAATTGTCGAGATTTATATTTCCGAAAAGAGTTTTACACAACGTTTGACCGTCTAGTTTGACCGACGATATCACGAACTATACAATATATGATAATTATACGTTTGCGTATATATATGTATATATACATATTTAACATGATTAATGAATGTTTTAATATCTTATTTTGTATCAAAAACTATAAGTTATAAGTATATTTTGAAACTACTAACTTAAGTTTTCAAAACGATAACTATACGTAACGTTATTTGACATAAATACTTAAGACTTATAATGTTTATACATATATCGTATAAGTAATGTATTTACTCACTTTTAAGACTTAAATACATAAAATCATATAAGTGTATTCACAAAAGATAGCTATATTTGAATCCTCATTCCATTTTTCACAAAATTTCTATACGTATATCTAGAGTATTTGTACTCGTATCATACCTAGCTTCTATACGTATTTACTATTGGTATATACACATCAAATCACCACCTAACCAGCCCTTGTTACTACCCTAGGTATAAGGTAATTGCTTTTGTATTATTGTTTGACAAATACATAAGATTACAAACTAAAATTTTGTCATGTTATCCTTAAAGATCACATTTTTAGGAGTATATATGTATCATCATTTTGATTCATTTACTACTTCAATCTCCTAGCTAAAACACACACACTTATAACCCTTAAACACCTTCAACAATTCAGTAAAGTTCTAAGAAGATCTAGCTTCAAAAACCTTACATAAACACCATAAGAAAACCATACAAAAACACTTCAAGAAAACCTTCCAAGAACACCAACTTACTTCCAATCTTTCATCCACTTCTATCACCCTTTTGATTCTAGCTTCTTACTCCTCTTTTACAGCAAACTTATCCAAGGAACTTGAGGTAGAATCTATGTTCATAACCTTGTTCGATTCATATATATATAGCTATCTTATTTTGTGGTACAAAAGTTTAACAACAAGAACATAGTTTGAATGTTTTCAAACTTGTTTGCAAACTAAATAGATCCTTCTAACTTAACTTTTAAAATACTTCAAGACCTGTAATATAACTTAAATATATGCTAATTTAATAAGGTAAAACTTGGTTTTTCAAAGTATAAGTATTTTTAGAAAAATGGTCATTAAATGATTTTTTTTTTTGTAACAAAATGTTTAACTTCATATGTTTCACTAATGTTTCACTTATGCCGTATGATTTTGAATACAAACCAAGGTATTTACAGTTCATAGTCTTAAAGAAGAACTCGATCCAAGAAGATGGCAATTTGAATCAACGAAAACGGACTTGTAACGAAGAAACTATGACCGAAACAAAATTGGTTATCCTAGATCATTTCAACTACGGGATCAATTGGAAAAAAAGATATAAATCACATATTTCTAAGATAACATGATATTTTATATATATGTACTCATAATTCAATTTCATATGGTTCAGGATCACCCGTAAACAACACGAGAAGATTAATCATAAGATCCCATGATTGTACGCAACACGTCATTTGACAACACCGGTACTTTATGTACGCAACACGTCATTTGACAACACCGGTACCATGGGTCAAGATTAATCTCGACCAACACATATACGATGGGGTTTTATGGGAGTTTTATTTATTTCGTTGGGGGTTTATTTATTGCGGGTATATTAAACATCTAAAAATGAACCATTAAAATTGAATTACTAACATCGAAACGCTAACTACGGACTAAGGAATTATTCAAAGTATTAAAAGTATTATAAATATATATACGAGATGTTTGTTTAAAATGAAAATATATTGATATATTATATATGGATAGGTTCGTGATATCAACCGGAAGACCAAGTCAAAAATATATATATCTTCGAGACAACAGTGAGTATATAGTCCCACTTTTAAACTCTAAATATTTCGGGATGAGAATACATGTATTTTATGTTTTACGTTATGGACACAAGTAACTGAAAAATATATTCTACGTTGAGTTGTACCACTGGCATACTTCCCTGTAGCTTGGTAACTGTTATTTACAGCGGTATTGTAAACGCGAATCCTGTTGATAGATCTATCGGGCCTGACAACCCCAACCGGACTGGACGACCAGTATTCAACGGTTGCACAGTACTTCGTTTTGCGACTACACCTTGGTACGGTGTAGTAAGATTTCATATTAAAGGGAATATGCGACGTGATTAAATGTTAAGTATGGTTACCAAGTGCTCAACCACTTAGAATATTTTTATTGAAATGATTATATACGAAATCTTGTGGTCCATTGTTATAACGCTGCTAGCATCAAACCTATATATCTCACCAACTTTATGTTGACGTTTTAAAGCATGTTATTCTCAGGTACGAATTAAGTCTTCCGCTGTGCATTAGCTCATGTTAAGGATACTACTTGGGACCATTTAAGCTATGATACAAGGACGTTGCATTCGAGTCATTGAAGTTCATTAAAGACTATTGTTATGAAAATGGCAGATTAGATCATTTGGTTGTTATAAAATGTTAGGCTAATATGTCAACTCTCGATGTAATAATAGATTGCCTTTAAGAAATAAATGCAACGTTTGTAAAATGTATCATATAGAGGTCAAGTACCTCGCGATGTTATCAACTATTGTAATTCGTTTTTAATCTATATGGACGATGTCCGGATGATTAGTTTCGGATCCTTTCAGTTGGTATCAGAGCGTTGGTCTTAGCGAACCAGGCCTTGCGTTAGTGTGTCTAACTAGTAGTTGTTAGGATACATTAAGTGAGTTTGGACTTTGACCGTGTCTGCCTGTCAAAAGTTTTGCTTATCAATCCTAGTCGGAAATCATCTGCTTATCATCCTTAGGGAACTGCCTGCTTATCATTCTTAAGTCTAGACACGTCTTACTGCATTTAGTGCATCGATAGTGTATAGACAAAATTCATATCTTAGCGTATCTGTTACTATAGACATTGCCTGACGTATTTCAAAGATTCTCCGTAATTCATGGGATTTTGATATTATATATACATATGTAAATTATGTATTGAAGAGTACCAAACCCAACTCCTATAATCTATTCCAAACCAAAAATTCACTTCTCCGACTATACAAGATGGATTCTTCATCCAGTTCGAATTCCTCCGACTTCGATAGCTACGCCGATATGGATTTCCATTCGAGCTCCGAGAACAGCGTCACCGGAATGGATCAACCAATTTCCCATCATCTATTTTGGATGAATTGGGGATGGGTTCGTAATATACTAAATCTCTGGAGGCAAGAAGAAGGTGATCCATTCCATCCACCAAATTGTCCTCTTAACGATGAACCTGAAGCACTTACCGGTGAACCTATTCGAAACACCATTTTCTCGCTCATTTCTAGAGTATCTCGTCATGATTACATACTATCCCATATTTCGAATCTTGTTCATTCGCTCGTTCCAACCGTCAATCATCCCGGTATAATAGAAGAAGTCAACGAGCTTCGCGCTCGGGTAGTGGCTTTAGAAAATACGGTGCGAAGGTTACAAACACCAGCAGCAGCACCAGCAGCATAATCTATACCACCATCATCAACGCCGACAGTACTCTTGTCACCCCCAAAATCTCAACATCACAATCTGTATCTCGAATATCAACATCACACGACTCAATATCTGTACTTCGAGTATGATCTTCGTTCTATATATCGTTCTACATCGATTATCTTCGCTTTACGTATCGTATGACGATTATGTAATTTCTAAAGTCTTAGAGATTATGTAATCTAGAATTAACGATAAATCAAATGAGTTTATTATCTTATTGACTCATTAAATCTATGATTATCTCTGAAGAAAATATATATGCAAGTATATTTTCATAAAGATAGTAATTAAAAATTCCTTCGTACAAACTAATAATGATGAAAATATTTTAACGGGTGGGTAGTACCCGAGGAATATTTAGAATTCACATTAATAAGTTATATTGTACATTCTTGAATCTGATTCAACGGTCATTTGTTATTTTACTTACAACCATCGATATACGTATCCGTTCACCCCAGAATAACCATTTCCATTTAAATTTCATATTTGAATTTTTTTTTACCTATCCAAATCCAACAAGTGGCATAAAGAAGAAACATTGGACAATTAAAATGAAATAAAATGTTGATTATAACATATGAAACTAAACAATTCTTCAATTTTGCCACTTGATTTCATCCTAAACCTCATTTGTACTTCGACAATTATAATCCTCATTCAAATCTTTTCATGATTCTTGAAAACACCTCGATCGAGAAGTTGAACCAGCCGCACCTCGTTTACGGAAGAAAGATTTATGCATACAGTGATGCACCTGAAAAATTTTCGAAACCGAAGTTATAGTTAAAACGTATCCGCGTCGAATTCCTTATCATTCATTATCAAAAACAATCATACGATTCCTTTTCAAGAAGCTAATTTTGTCACAGCTCCACTTCGACTTCTCAGTGAGACTACTCCTATTATAATCTCGATATTTATACTTTGTCCTTTCGACGTTGTTACCGGAGAACCTT
The DNA here is from genome assembly GCF_046630445.1 of Rutidosis leptorrhynchoides. NCBI lineage: Eukaryota > Viridiplantae > Streptophyta > Magnoliopsida > Asterales > Asteraceae > Rutidosis > Rutidosis leptorrhynchoides. The sequence continues at coordinate 62,714,057 of NC_092334.1, forward strand.
TTTCACAACATCATCAGCAGACGTACCAGCAACTCGTTATCTCTTTGGCGAAACCCGCAATCAGTATTTTGAAAATCTCGTAGAAATTCTCCCAGTTATACCGAGAACGACTATCCCTAAGAATTACATTTTTCGAATGTGAAGTTCTGAAAAACATCCTGGACTATGAAGTAGTTCTTGAAATGCTGAAGAAGCAGAAAAAAAAAAAAAAAAAAAAAAAAAAAAAAAAAAAAACTGTAAACGACTTTAACAGTCAAAAGTTTAATGATGAAGTACATTGTATTGGTAAAGCTTAGAAAAAGAGGAGAGTTGGAACTGGAAAACGGATTGAGCAAAGTATGAAGGAGGATGTAGATAAATCACAAGAACTGAATCTGCTTTCAAAGGATTCAAACGATTCAGTGCTTGCTGAAACCATTAGTAAAAAAAAAAAACCTACCCCTTATCCTAAACCTTTCCCGATGATATTCTTCATCATCATCTTATCTTAGATATTATAAGATATCTTCATATCTTTTGTTATACATATCCTCCATATTTCTGGAGATATTCTCACAACTGTTCTTATCCAAAATCATGTATTTCTCCGTAATATCTGCGTTACAATATAAAAGAAACTGTGTTAGTTTCTAAGTTCTAAAACCTTCAAGTTTAAAATAGGAATGTTTTGAAGTAGTGTTGGGAACTGATACATGAATTAGTATAATATAATGAAACTTGATCAACTTCATTATATTACAGTAAGTCATGTTAAGTTTCTAATGGAATGTGATGATTCACAGTACCGTCATCATGTGCCATGTTACACGGCTCTTACATTCTATCAAGTCTCCAAACATATTAGAACGTATCACCTTGATAATTCTATTTTTCCGGAATATTCGAGTAATTTAACGAATCAAGATCGTGCCATTACAATTTTATTCTAAAACCAATAGCTAGGTTCATTCCAAATTTTATACCTACGAATTCCGAACTATTGATCGCTTGACTCAAGGACGGGAAGAAGAAACGAAGGGACAAAGTCCCAAAATAGAAATTGGGGTATAGATCACAGCAAATAGGAGAGAATATTAACTATGGATGACAATGATTATGGAAAACAGAAGCAGGAGCATCGAAGTATAAGGAAAGATATCAAACCCAACAACCACCCAGAAACTACAAACCATGTATATCAATACGTATGGCGACGTAAAGACACGGGAGAATTAGAAACATTATAATTCCAAGAAAATCATAAAAGTGAATAGATTCTTCTGGCGGTAGATGGAAGAGAAGAATGAAAGATATAAAAGTTAGAAGTATAACAAAAATCAGAACGGGATGAAGCATTTCAAAGGATACCTTAAAGTAGGAATTAAGGAGAAAGAGTAGAAGATGCGAGTTGTGAAAAATAAGGAAACGAAGGGGTGGATTTATAGTGAAATATCCGACAGAGAAATCGAAACAGATTACCGCATTAAATCAAAGAAGATTCTGATCGCCGAATAACCAAATCTTATTACGTAAGATTTTTCCTAAATCCCTTAAATCCCGGAAATCAATTCTAAACCACGTCATCGATTAAAAACGATTCCATATTTACTCATTTCATTTTTTTTTTGTGATAGCTTCGCTCGTGCGTCTCACATAACCAAATCGTTTTATCTAAATCTTTCAATAATGATAAAATTTCATTATTACCTCATATTCGTCATGAAAACATTCCTATGGTTATTTATGACAACCTCTACCAAATTTCGAGGACGAAATTTCTTTAACGGATGGGTACTGTAACGACCCGGAAATTTCCGACCAAATTTAAACTCTAATCTCTATATGGTTCCGACACGATAAGCAAAAACCCTAAAGTTGACCCGCATTTTTTTTCGATCGTTCTATACTTATAAGATTAATATTTACATAAATTAAAACTTACCAACATGATAAGTAATCCAAATTGTCGAGATTTATATTTCCGAAAAGAGTTTTACACAACGTTTGACCGTCTAGTTTGACCGACGATATCACGAACTATACAATATATGATAATTATACGTTTGCGTATATATATGTATATATACATATTTAACATGATTAATGAATGTTTTAATATCTTATTTTGTATCAAAAACTATAAGTTATAAGTATATTTTGAAACTACTAACTTAAGTTTTCAAAACGATAACTATACGTAACGTTATTTGACATAAATACTTAAGACTTATAATGTTTATACATATATCGTATAAGTAATGTATTTACTCACTTTTAAGACTTAAATACATAAAATCATATAAGTGTATTCACAAAAGATAGCTATATTTGAATCCTCATTCCATTTTTCACAAAATTTCTATACGTATATCTAGAGTATTTGTACTCGTATCATACCTAGCTTCTATACGTATTTACTATTGGTATATACACATCAAATCACCACCTAACCAGCCCTTGTTACTACCCTAGGTATAAGGTAATTGCTTTTGTATTATTGTTTGACAAATACATAAGATTACAAACTAAAATTTTGTCATGTTATCCTTAAAGATCACATTTTTAGGAGTATATATGTATCATCATTTTGATTCATTTACTACTTCAATCTCCTAGCTAAAACACACACACTTATAACCCTTAAACACCTTCAACAATTCAGTAAAGTTCTAAGAAGATCTAGCTTCAAAAACCTTACATAAACACCATAAGAAAACCATACAAAAACACTTCAAGAAAACCTTCCAAGAACACCAACTTACTTCCAATCTTTCATCCACTTCTATCACCCTTTTGATTCTAGCTTCTTACTCCTCTTTTACAGCAAACTTATCCAAGGAACTTGAGGTAGAATCTATGTTCATAACCTTGTTCGATTCATATATATATAGCTATCTTATTTTGTGGTACAAAAGTTTAACAACAAGAACATAGTTTGAATGTTTTCAAACTTGTTTGCAAACTAAATAGATCCTTCTAACTTAACTTTTAAAATACTTCAAGACCTGTAATATAACTTAAATATATGCTAATTTAATAAGGTAAAACTTGGTTTTTCAAAGTATAAGTATTTTTAGAAAAATGGTCATTAAATGATTTTTTTTTTGTAACAAAATGTTTAACTTCATATGTTTCACTAATGTTTCACTTATGCCGTATGATTTTGAATACAAACCAAGGTATTTACAGTTCATAGTCTTAAAGAAGAACTCGATCCAAGAAGATGGCAATTTGAATCAACGAAAACGGACTTGTAACGAAGAAACTATGACCGAAACAAAATTGGTTATCCTAGATCATTTCAACTACGGGATCAATTGGAAAAAAAGATATAAATCACATATTTCTAAGATAACATGATATTTTATATATATGTACTCATAATTCAATTTCATATGGTTCAGGATCACCCGTAAACAACACGAGAAGATTAATCATAAGATCCCATGATTGTACGCAACACGTCATTTGACAACACCGGTACTTTATGTACGCAACACGTCATTTGACAACACCGGTACCATGGGTCAAGATTAATCTCGACCAACACATATACGATGGGGTTTTATGGGAGTTTTATTTATTTCGTTGGGGGTTTATTTATTGCGGGTATATTAAACATCTAAAAATGAACCATTAAAATTGAATTACTAACATCGAAACGCTAACTACGGACTAAGGAATTATTCAAAGTATTAAAAGTATTATAAATATATATACGAGATGTTTGTTTAAAATGAAAATATATTGATATATTATATATGGATAGGTTCGTGATATCAACCGGAAGACCAAGTCAAAAATATATATATCTTCGAGACAACAGTGAGTATATAGTCCCACTTTTAAACTCTAAATATTTCGGGATGAGAATACATGTATTTTATGTTTTACGTTATGGACACAAGTAACTGAAAAATATATTCTACGTTGAGTTGTACCACTGGCATACTTCCCTGTAGCTTGGTAACTGTTATTTACAGCGGTATTGTAAACGCGAATCCTGTTGATAGATCTATCGGGCCTGACAACCCCAACCGGACTGGACGACCAGTATTCAACGGTTGCACAGTACTTCGTTTTGCGACTACACCTTGGTACGGTGTAGTAAGATTTCATATTAAAGGGAATATGCGACGTGATTAAATGTTAAGTATGGTTACCAAGTGCTCAACCACTTAGAATATTTTTATTGAAATGATTATATACGAAATCTTGTGGTCCATTGTTATAACGCTGCTAGCATCAAACCTATATATCTCACCAACTTTATGTTGACGTTTTAAAGCATGTTATTCTCAGGTACGAATTAAGTCTTCCGCTGTGCATTAGCTCATGTTAAGGATACTACTTGGGACCATTTAAGCTATGATACAAGGACGTTGCATTCGAGTCATTGAAGTTCATTAAAGACTATTGTTATGAAAATGGCAGATTAGATCATTTGGTTGTTATAAAATGTTAGGCTAATATGTCAACTCTCGATGTAATAATAGATTGCCTTTAAGAAATAAATGCAACGTTTGTAAAATGTATCATATAGAGGTCAAGTACCTCGCGATGTTATCAACTATTGTAATTCGTTTTTAATCTATATGGACGATGTCCGGATGATTAGTTTCGGATCCTTTCAATTATCCTTGATTCTAAAGCATTTTTACACGATATTGCGATAGATATATATGATGTTATTGAGCAATATCAATCTCCGCATTTAATTAGAGAGATCCTGATTTCCTTATTCGCCGATGAATCAGATCTTATAGATCTCCAAAGACTTTTTTTTTTAAAATTCCTTAAATTCTGAAAATCCACCGTGACTACGTCAAAAGTTAAATCTTTATCTCAATCTTTTGTGACAGCTTCACTCGTACGCTTTACATAATTGAATTGTTTTATCTATATTAGTCAATAATGATAAAACTCTATTTATCGACTCATATTCGTCATAAAAACATTTTTATTGTTATCCATGACGACCTCACTCAAATTTCGGGACGGAATTTCTTTAACGGGTAGGTACTGTGACGACCCGGAAATTTTCGACCAAATTTAAACTTAATCTCTATATGATTTCGACACGATAAGCAAAGTATGTAATGTTGAGTCTAGAAAATTTTGGAACGATGTTCATATATTCAATTGACCTTCGACTGCTCTCGACGATTCACGAACAATTAATTGTAAATAGATATGTGTGTATGTATATATTAATAATAATTCAAAATATAATTTGTAGTATATATGTTATTGTTATTAAAAATTAATAAAATAAAAATAGGATATTATAATAATTATTATTTAAAAATATATCTCTATATATAAATAAAGTATATTAAAAATAAATATTAAATGATTGTAATACTCGTTTGATGTTTCGATTGAAATTAAGCAAATTAATTTAAACTTATGTAATTTTAAAATAAACGGTGATTCGAAAATGAGTTATATAAGTTATAAGCTTATTAAAAGTATATTTAGGATCTAATTATTTAATTTTAACACTTTTTATATTTTACCCATAAATGAGAGGGACAGTTGATGTAATTATTAAATTAATGACTGAATTTTATACCAAAATGACCAAAATAAATAAAGACATTTAATTTAAAAATATGGAAATTTTCTGTGGACTTTTTATCCACCACTGATTTACAACGGAGCGCGATATACTCATCACTTTAAAAACGTCGATAGATAAAACCAAGAGTGTGGCTGCTATACTGTTGAGCACTGTTTGGTACTGTTTGATTATTGACTTCTTTTTCAATTCATGAATCACATTACTGATTTTATATATATAAACAGCTACCTTCCACCACCCTAACAACCGTAAACCTTCCATCACAACCGCCACCGTTGAACCACCACTACCATCCTACCATGACCATCGAACAACCCATCACAAAAACCATCTATCTATTTTGTTTTCTGCTTTGTGATTTCCAACACCATCATCATCGGTTATTACTAACCGATCACCACAGCCACTGTCGCCATAAACAACTATCATCAACCACCACACACCATACATGCTGTATTATTATGTTTCTATCTTTGTTTAACTAACCACCGGACACCACCAATTCTCTCTCTCTCTCTCTCTCTCTCTCTCTCTCTCTCTCTCTACCTCTCTCCCCTAAACTTGATCTCCTTCTTCATGTGATCTGCCACCACCCTTATTAACTACCACTTAATAACCACTCCACCATCTGTAAACCATCACCACCCTTGGCCAACACCACCGTCATTTAAACCGAAACCCACACCCACAACAACCACCGAATACAACCACCATAATCATGAAACCCATTTACATTTTTTTTTTCCTTTTACTTCTGTTTGTTTTCTTGTCATCAAACAACAGACTATAGCTGCTATTGTGCAGCTGCTATTACAGCAGATTATACCGTCTACAATACGTATCTGGGTTGATGCAAAGACAATATGTATACAATACATCGTGGGATAATTCTAAGATTATACATATATATAAATCGATTATTGGACTATCAACATTGGACAATTAAAAATGAATTTAAAATATTGATTATAACATATGAAACTAAACAATTCTTCAAGTTTGCCACTTGATTTCATCTTAAACCTCATTTGTATCTTGACGATTACAACCTGCGTTCAAACCTTTCATGATTCTTGAAGACACCTCAATCGAGAGGATGAACCAACCGTACTTTATCTACGAAAGAAAAGATTGCTGCATATAGTTATGCATCTGAAAAACTCTCGGAAACTGAGTAAACGTTTAACACGTAGTTGTGCTAATTCCTTAAGTTATTATTACCCAAAATAACTTGGTAATCTCTTCAAATTTAACAATTTTGTCACAGCTCCAGCAAGTCAACTTCGACTTTTCAGTCGGACTAACCTTATTATAACCTTGATATATACGTTGTCTTTTCGCCTTCGTTACCGGAAAACCTTTTATATTCCATCCTACTACCATCAGCGTTTAATCATCTAAAAACACAATTCTCTTAAAACCCCTCGGATTGATAACCAATGATCCAGATTCGGAACTTTAAAAATGCTGACGAAGCAACATGTAGTAAAGGGTCTTAATGGCCAAAAGTGATGATAAAAGAATGGAGTGTTGGGAGCACTCGATAGAAAATTTGGTACTGAAAAACGGATTGAGCAAACCATAAAGGAGACCAAGGACAAATACAAGGACCAAACCATATATTCAAAGAACCCAAATAAATCTGGATCCGATGAAATCTTTAGAGAATATCTTGCTCCGTACCCATGTTAAAATCTTGCGAAAAATTTTTCCTTATCAACTTTCGAACTTAGAAATTCCAAAATATCATCATAAATATCTTCGATATTTCTGAGGATATTTTCATAAATATTCTTGTCCGAAATTATCTACCTCTTCGTATTTTTTGTATTACATGATACTGGAAACTTCTGTAAAACTCAAGTATATATTAGGAATGAATCATGGAGAAGTGTAGGGAATTGAAACATTAGTTAGTATAATATAATGAAACTTGGCCAACGTGATTATATTACAGTAAGTCATGCTGAATTTCTAATGGAACGTGATGATGGTTCACAGATTATACCCTCATCATGTGCCATGTTACACGACTCTTTCATTCTATTTAACCTCTAAACATATCAAGAAAATATTCTCTTGATATTTCTATCCTTTCCATAATTCCGACAGTTGCTAATAAATCATGTTATTACATTTTTTTCCTGATTAGAAGATTTCTTTAAATTCCTTGAATTCCAGAAGAATAATCGTGACTACGTCAAAAGACAGGTCGAATCTTATTTTTCCTCATTTCACTATTTTGTGATAGCTTCACTCATACGCTGCGAGTAATCGAATTGTCTCATTCATATTACTCAACAGTGATAAAACTCTATTTATCAACTCATATTCGTCATGAAATCATTTTTAGTGTTAGCCATGACGACCTCGATCAAATTTCGGGACGAAATTTTTTTAACGGGTAGATACTGTGACGACCCGGGAATTTTTGACCAAATTTAAACCTGATCTTTATATAAATTCGACACGATAAGCAAAGTCTGTAATATTGAGTCTCAAAAATTTTGGAACGGTTACATGAATGCAATTGCCTTTATGACAATGCCCGACTATTCACGAACAATTTGTGTGTAAATAAATATGTATATATATATATATATATATATATATATATATATATATATATATATATATATATATATATATAAAAGTAATTAAACATAAATGATTATGGTATTTTTGTTAATATTTTCAGTAAAGTTAACTAATAATATTATTAGTATCATTAATAATAAAACTATTTTACTTATTATCATTATTAAAGTCAATGTTAGGTATATTATTATTAATAGTATTAATGTTATTATTATCAATATTAGCATAATTATTATTATTGCTATAAGTAATATTAGTGATATACTTCATGATAATTATTATCATTATCATTTTTATTACTTTTATCTTTATCCGTACTAGTTTCATTTTTGATAAGAATTAATAGTAATGTTATCAATATTACATTTATATATTTATTACTAGTACTCTTAACTATTTTTACAAAAACTATCAATTTTATTTTATCATTATTATTATCCTTATTAGCATCATATTATTAGTACCTTTATCAATGATATAATTTTTATTACTAATATTATATTATTAGTAATAATATTAATATACATATACTTATTAATTATAAAAGTTACAAATCAGAAAGTCAGATAAAAGTGATTCAACTTGTTACATCTCAATATCAAGCTGTATTCCTTTACAAATTCGATTAGGTCGACGAAAAAGACACTTAACAAAATTTGTTTAAGGTCTCAATCACTTTTATTATTTTTTTTATTCTTTTCGTATCTGGGGAATATTTGTTGTCGATGAATTATAACAACAAAACAAGTAGTAAATTTGTCAATAGCTGTAAAATAAAGCTACAACTCAAAAGATCACCAAACCCACCATCACAACTTCTAAACGAACACCTCAACAAAACACAAAACAATCATCTATATAACCTATCTATCTAATCTCTATCTTAAAGAGATATATACATAACACATATGTTTATAAATATATATATATATATATATATATATATATATATATATATATATATTCTCATAGATATAACTAGAACCACCACCGTTATTGATCCGGCAATCACCATCTACGGCTCATCACCCAAACAACCAAACACCACGATTATTTATCTCTTCCTTTTCTTTTTCTTGTCACATTCATGGATAACCCAACACTACTGCCCTTTATATTTCTGTTGAGTCCCTCGTTCACTCATCGACCATCTCCATCACCACCCATTTATATTAACCGTTGAAACAAACACCAAAACTCAATAAGTGAATAAACCGCATGTTCCATGATTCATATTCGATCACCACGAGCAAACACTATCCTCACACCCACTTCATCCCAAAACCATCGAACATAACCTACTGCATCTGCTTCGATGCTTCTGTTTTGAGTATACAAACACCTCATCAACTTCATCTCTTTCCCTCTCTCTTTTACATCCCTCTCTCTTCATTTCTTGTCTCGAATTCGAACACCACCACAAAAGAATTACTGCGGCTGCTATTTCCTTTTCGTGATATTTCTGTCTCGTTCAAGAAGTAAATCTTGATATTGATGTTTCTCCACTTCTATTACTAAATATAAATAACAAAGAAGTAGGTATTAGACATTGAATTTCGGTGTTTATAAAAAGAATACTTTATGTTCATGAGCTGTAAGGATGTGGATGTAAAGGAATAATTAAACCCACTTGTGTGGCATCGGTACAAAAAGAAAAGAAAAGAAAAGGGGAAACATAATGTGTGAATGGAAAATTGTCGAATATACCTTGTTTACATGCTGCTGCTGTATTTTTTATTAACATACTATATGGCCAAGATTATACATGTGGTCTCAATGTCTGTAGGGTCGTGATTAGGTATATAGTGGATCACCATTAGTCACCCTTACTATCTTAAACGAGCTACTAACCAAAACCCACTTGTTTTCTGTTGTTCGAATGCACAACACCAACCACCACATAATCCCATTGTTACCGCTTCGTTACTAGCTCTCGCAAACCAGGATCGAACCAAACACTGCTATATAAATATAATTAGGCTTGTAAATGTTTGGGTTTAAGAAATTGCTATTGGGCCGTTAATATAAGTCCAAGCACCATATGTAATGGGTCGATTATTCTTCTGCTAATGGTCGTATCCTATTTCTGTTTCCATAATGTAAACAAGGAAGATAATGGTGGTACCATGGTGACAACGAATGATATGAGTGATGATGATTGATGTCGTGATAAATAATGATTCGGGTTTATGGTGATTATAATATTGATTAGATTATGATGATTTGATGATATTACGATTATGATTATGAGGTTATGTGAAAGAAGAAAAACAGTCAGATAAATAGGATATATATTTAGTTCATGAATTAAAATAGAAAAATGTGATAGATCAGGAGGTAGAGGGTGTTGAGTTTAAATTGGAGGTCATGGGTTCGAGCCTAAGCAAGGGCGTTTATTTTTTTAAGCTTGTTTCAAGAAGGTAACATTTTTATTAGTTTTGTTATTATGAGTATTATTATTATTATTATTATTATTATTATTATTATTATTATTATTATTATTATTATTATTATTATTATTATTATCATCATTAATATTAGTATTAATAACATACTTATAATTATTATTATCGTTATTATCACTTTTACAAAAGTTAATATTTTTATTATTATTATTATAATTATTATTATTATTGTTATTTCTATTAAAAGTATCATTATAACTAAAATTATCAAAGTTAACACTTTTATTAAAATTTACATTTTTATTAATATTATTACTATTATTATTATTACTATCATTATTATTATTATCATTTTTTCTACTAGTATTATTATTAATATCATTATAACTATATTACTATATTCAATACTACTATTAATATTATTATCAATATGATTATAAAAATTAGCTATATAAAAATATGCTTAACAAAACTATATTAATATCTTAACTTCTTTAAAGTATACAAAATAAATACATTTAATTAAGTTACTAATGAAACACCTAATCTACTAAGATAACACTTATAATATATGAATCTGTTTGATTACAATTAGAGGTGTTAATATATATATATATATATATATATATATATATATATATATATATATATATATATATATATATATATATATATATATATATATATATATACTTGATATAGGTTCGTGAATCCGAGACCAACCCTGCATTGTTCAATATAGTCATATGTATTTTTACTACAAAATACATTAGGTGATTTTCATTTGCTCCATTTTTAATTGCTTTTGCAATATATATTTTTGGGCTGAGAATACATGCACTGCTTTTATGAATGCTTTACGAAATAGACATAAGTACTTAAAATACATTCTACGTTGAGTTGTACCACTGGCATACTTCCCTGTAGCTTGGTAACTACTATTTACATGGGTATTGTAAACGTGAATCCTGTTGATAGATCTATCGGGCCTGACAACCCCAACCGGACTGGATGACCAGTATTCAACGGTTGCACAGTACTTCGTTTCGTGACTACACTTGGTACAGTGTAGTGAGATTTCATAATAAAGGGAATATGTAACGTTGATTATGTTAAGTATGGTTACCAAGTGCTCAACCGCTTAGAATGCTTTTCATACACTTGCGAGTGTATTATGTTTATGATTATGAAATCTTGTGGTCTATTGAAACTATTGATAACTGTTGTTACGATAAACATATGAACTCACCAACCTTTTGGTTGACACTTTTAGCATGTTTATTCTCAGGTACGAATTAAGTCTTCCGATGTGCATTTGCTCATTTTAAAGATATTACTTGGAGTCATTCATGGCATATTTAGGATAGTACCTCGCAATGGGACCAGATGTTGATGATTTCGTCCAGGGGGATAAGGACGAGTTTTTACATTTGGTATCAGAGCGGTGGTCGTAGCGAACCAGGTCTTGCATTAGTGTGTCTAACTAGGAGTTGTTAGGAAGCATTAATGAGTCTGGACTTCGACCTAGTAGTTGTTAGGTTATATTAATAAGTCTGGATTTGAACCTGGTCTGCATGTCAAAAGTTTTTGCTTACCACCATTTGTTGAAAAATATCTACTTATCATTTTCAGTCTCGACACGTCTTAATGCAGTTATTGCATGGATGGTGTACGGACAAATTCATATCTTAGCATATCTACTAATCCATATCTTAGTGTATCTGCTAATTCATATCTTAGCATATCTATTACGGTAAACTTTGCCTGATATCTCCCGTAAATTTCTCCGTAATTTAAGGAATCCTGGTACTATATATATCTATGCATATTATGCATTGAGAATACCATCCAACTATCATTTGCTGTTACTAAGCTTTTCATACCAAAAATCTTTTCTGTGATCGCGTACGATGGCCTCTACGAATCGACCAAGTTCCTCTGACTCCGAAGATAGCGTGACGGGAGCGCACCAACCGATCAACTACCGTGATTTCTTTAGAAAGTGGGGATGGGTTCGCGAAATACTTACCCTATGGAGAAATGAAGAAGGTACTCCATATCACGAGCCGAAGTTACCACCTAACATCGGAGTGCTCGATCCACTTACCGGCGAACCTGTTTGCAATACCGTTTTCACTCTTTTCGCACGAATTTTCCGCCTCGAAGGTCGACTCGATATATTTAAAGATAGTATTCGTCCTCTACTCCCGAATTTTAATCAGATAGGATTATTAGAAGAAGTTAGAAGACTTCGAACTAAACATCAAGAATTGACAAACCTTACGGAAGAATGGGTAGAACTAATTCATAGACTCGAGCGTAAAGTAGAAACCCTGGAGGTGACGGTGTTCGATTTGGAAGCTAGGCTCGCATCTACTATGCAGGTACCACAAGCAGTACCAACACCAACGGCAACACCACCCGCACCAGCATCATTTCCATCTCTACAAGCTCCGTAAGCACCACAGACACCAAAGAGTACCGAGAATGATGAATTATGAAATATTAATTCATTACTTTCTGTTCACGATTAAAGGACATATGTATATATTTATGTATATCTCGAGATCGTAATAAAAAAAATTCTATTCATATTAACTATGACGTGTGAATTTTAGCGGGTAGGTAATACCCGAGAAAGATAAAAGAAGCTTTAAAGGGCTTCAATCATAATTAATTCACATATGTTATCATTCACATCTTTCATCATCGATTTAACAATCGATATCTATAAATCCATGATTACATCCGAAGAAAATATATATGCAAGTATATTTTCATAAAGATTGTAATTAAAAATTCTTTTGTACAAACTGTTAATGATGAGAATATTTTAACGGGTAGGTAATACCCGAGGAATATTTGAGTTTCACATTAATAAGTTACCATGTACATTCTTCAAATCTTATTCAACAGTCATTTACTATCCTACTCACATCCACAGAGATACGAATCCATTCACCATAGAATAACCATTTTCATATTTGGATTTTGACCTATCAGAATTCAACAAGTGACATAATGAAGAAAACATTGGACAAAATAAAATTTATTAGAGACAAATAAATTAACTAATTGAAATTTTGTTAAGAATCCACGCTAACTGTTCCTACCTAACTGTTAATTCCTTATTACATTTTACTTATCTTAATTTATTTATCGCAATTTTAATTCTCGCAATTTTATTTATTGTCATTTACATACTGTTCTTTATGTTACGCACTTTATTTACCGTCATTTAAATACTGTTATTTATTTTACGCACTTTACATATCGTCGGATAAATCGGGACACATGTACACAATACGTTGGATTAATTCTGAGACAATAAGTTGTACAATGGGTCATGATACGTATTTATTAATTCAAATATTTGGTACATCCTAACACAATAAGTATACAATACGTTTTGATAAATCCTAAGACAATACGTACACAATACGTCTTAGTTAATTCTAAGACAATACGTCTACAATACGTCTCTGGGTTGATGCAAAGACAATACGTATACAATACGTCGTGGGATAATTCTAAGATTATATATATATAAATCGATTATTGGACTATCAACATTGGACAATTAAAAATGAATTTAAAGTATTGATTATAACATATGAAACTAAACAATTCTTCAAGTTTGCCACTTGATTTCATCTTAAACCTCATTTGTATCTTGACGATTACAGCCTGCGTTCAAACCTTTCATGATTCTTGAAGACACCTCAATCGAGAGGATGAACCAACCGTACTTTATCTACGAAAGAAAAGATTGATGCATATAGTTATGCATCTGAAAAACTCTCGGAAACTGAGTAAACGTTTAACACGTAGTTGTGCTAATTCCTTAAGTTATTATTACCCAAAATAACTTGGTATTCTCTTCAAATTTAACAATTTTGTCACAGCTCCAGCAAGTCAACTTCGACTTTTCAGTCGGACTAACCTTATTATAACCTTGATACATACGTTGTCTTTTCGCCTTCGTTACCGGAAAACCTTTTATATTCCATCCTACTACCATCAGCGTTTAATCATCTAAAAACACAATTCTCTTAAAACCCCTCGGTTTGATAACCAATGATCCAGATTCGGAACTTTAAAAATGCTGACGAAGCAGCATGTAGTAAATGGTCTTAATGGCCAAAAGTGGTGATAAAAGAATGGAGTGTTGGGAGCACTCGATAGAAAATTTGGTACTGAAAAATGGATTGAGCAAACAATAAAGGAGACCAAGGACAAATACAAGGACCAAACCCTATATTCAAAGAACCCAGATAAATCTGGATCCGATGAAATCTTTAGAGAATATCTTGCTCCGTACCCACGTTAAAATCTTGCGGAAAATTTTTCCTTATCAACTTTCGAACTTAGAAATTCCAAAATATCATCATAAATATCTTTGATATTTCTGAGGATATTTTCATAAATATTCTTGTCCGAAATTATCTACCTCTTCGTATTTTCTGTATTACATGATACTGTAAACTTCTGTAAAACTCAAGTATATATTAGGAATGAATTCTGGAGAAGTGTAGGGAATTAAAGCATGAGTTAGTATAATATAATGACACTTGGCCAACGTGATTATATTACAGTAAGTCATGCTGAATTTCTAATAGAACGTGATGATGGTTCACAGATCATACCCTCATCATGTGCCATGTTACACGACTCTTTCATTCTATTTAACCTCTAAACATATCAAGAAAATATTCTCTTGATATTTCTATCCTTTCCATAATTCCGACAGTTGCTAATAAATCGTGCTATTATATTTTCTTTCTGATTAGAAGATTTCTTTAAATTTCTTGAATTCCAGAAGAATAATCGTGACTACGTCAAAAGACAGGTCGAATCTTATTTTTCCTCATTTCACTATTTTGTGATAGCTTCACTCATACGCTACGAGTAATCGAATTGTCTCATTCATATTACTCAACGGTGATAAAACTCTATTTATCAACTCATATTCGTCATGAAAACATTTTTAGTGTTAGCCATGACGACCTCGATCAAATTTCGGGACGAAATATTTTTAACGGGTAGATACTGTGACGACCCGGGAATTTCCGACCAAATTTAAACATGATCTTTATATAAATTTGACACGATAAGCAAAGTCTGTAATATTGAGTCTCGAAAACTTTGGAACGGTTACATGAATGCAATTGCCTTTATGACAATGCCCGACTATTCACGAACAATTTGTATGTAAATAAATATGTAAATATATACACATATGAATATATATATATATATATATATATATATATATATATATATATATATATATATATATATATATATATATATATATATATGAAAGTAATTAAATATAAATGATTATGGTATTTTTGTTAATATTATTAGTAAAGTTAACTAATAATATTATTAGTATCATTAATAATAAAAATATTTTACTTATTATCATTATTAAAGTCAATGTTAGGTATATTATTATTAATAGTATTAATGTTATTATTATCAATATTAGCATAATTATTATTATTGCTATAAGTAATATTAGTGATATACTTCATGATAATTATTATCATTATCATTTTTATTACTTTTATCTTTATTCGTACTAGTTTCATTTTTGATAAGAATTATTAGTAATGTTATCAACATTACATTTATATATTTATTACTAGTACTCTTAACTATTTTTACAAAAACTATCAATTTTGTTTTATCTTTATTATTATCCTTATTAGTATCATATTATTAGTACCTTTATCAATGATATAATTTTTATTACTAATATTATATTATTAGTAATAATATTAATATACATATACTTATTAATTATAAAAGTTACAAATCAGAAAGTCAGATAAAAGTGATTCAACTTGTTACATCTCAATATCAAGCTGTATTCCTTTACAAATTCGATTAGGTCGACAAAAAAGACACTTAACAAAATTTGTTTAAGGTCTCAATCACTTTTATTATTTTTTTTATTCTTTCCGTATTTGGGGAATATTTGTTGTCAATGAATTATAACAACAAAACAAGTAATAAATTTGTCAATAGCTGTAAAATAAAGCTACAACTCAAAAGATCACCAAACCCACCATCACAACTTCTAAACGAACACCTCAACAAAACACAAACCATCATCTATATAACCTATCTATCTAATCTCTATCTTAAAGAGATATATACATAACACATATGTTTATAAATAAATAAATATATATATATATATATATATATATATATATATATATATATATATATATATATATATATATATATATATATATATATATATATATATATATATTCTCATAGATATAACTAGAACCACCACCTTTATTTATCTGGCAATCACCATCTACGGCTCATCACCCAAACAACCAAACACCACGATTATTTCTCTTTTCCATTTCTTTTTCTTGTCACATTCATGGATAACCCAACACTACTGCCCTTTATATTTCTGTTGAGTCCCTCGTTCACTCATCGACCATCTCCATCACCACCCATTTATATTAACCGTTGAAACAAACACCAAAACTCAATAAGTGAATAAACTGCATGTTCCATGATTCATATTCGATCACCACGAGCAAACACTATCCTCACACCCACTTCATCCCAAAACCATCGAACATAACCTGCTGCATCTGCTTCGATGCTTCTGTTTTGAGTATACAAACACCTCATCAACTTCATCTCTTTCCCTCTCTCTTTTACATCCCTCTCTCTTCATTTCTTATCTCGAATTCGAACACCACCACAAAAGAATTACTGCGGCTGCTATTTCCTTTTCGCGATATTTCTATCTCGTTCAAGAAGTAAATCTTGATATTGATGTTTCTCCACTTCTATTACTAAATATAAATAACAAAGAAGTAGGTATTACACATTGAATTTCGGTGTTTATAAAAAGAATACTTTATGTTCATGAGCTGTAAGGATGTGGATGTAAAGGAATAATTAAACCCACTTGTATGGCATCGGTACAAAAAGAAAATAAAAGGGGGAACATAATGTGTGAATGGAAAATTGTCGAATATACCTTGTTTACATGCGGTTGCTATATTTTTTATTAACATACTATATGGCCAAGATTATACATGTGGTCTCAATGTCTGTAGGATGGTGATTAGGTATATAGTGGATCACCATTAGTCACCCTCACTATCTTAAATGAGCTACTAACCAAAACCCACTTGTTTTTTGTTGTTCGAATGCACAACACCAACCACCACATAATCCCATTGTTGCTGCTTCGCTACTAGCTCTCGCAAACCATGATCGAACCAAACACTGCTATATAAATATAATTAGGCTTGTGAATGTTTGGGTTTAAGAAATTGCTATTGGGCTGTTAATATAAGACTAAGCACCATATGTAATGGGTCGATTATTCTTCTGCTAATGGTCGTATCCTGTTTCTGTTTCCATAATGTAAACAAGGAAGATAATGGTGGTACCATGGTGACAACGAATGATATAAGTGATGATGATTGATGTCGTGATAAATAATGATTCGGGTTTATGGTGATTATAATATTGATTAGATTATGATGATTTGATGATATTACGATTATGATTATGAGGTTATGTGAAAGAAGAAAAACAGTCAGATAAATAGGATATATATTTAGTTCATGAATTAAAATAGAAAAATATGATAGATCAGGAGGTAGAGGGTGTTGAGTTTAAATTGGAGGTCGTGGGTTCGAGCCCAAGCAAGGGCGTTTATTTTTTTAAGCTTGTTTCAAGAAGGTAACATTTTTATTAGTTTTGTTATTATGATTATTATTAATTATTATGATTATTATTATTATTATTATTATTATTATTATTATTATTATTATTATTATTATCATTAATATTAGTATTAATAACATACTTATAATTATTATTATCGTTATTATCACTTTTACAAAAGTTAATATTATTATTTTTATTATTATAATTATTATTATTATTGTTATTTCTATTAAAAGTATCATTATAACTAAAATTATCAAAGTTAACACTTTTATTAAAATTTACATTTCTATTAATATTATTACTATTATTATTATTACTATCATTATTATTATTATCATTTTTACTACTAGTATTATTATTAATATCATTATAACTATATTACTATATTCAATACTACTATTAATATTATTATCAATATGATTATAAAAATTAGCTATATAAAAATATGCTTAACAAAACTATATTAATATCTTAACTTCTTTAAAGTATACAAAATAAATACATTTAATTAAGTTACTAATGAAACACCTAATCTACTAAGATAACACTTATAATATATGAATCTATTTGATTACGATTAGAGGTGTTAATATATATATATATACTTGATATAGGTTCGTGAATCCGAGACCAACCCTGCATTGTTCAATATAGTCATATGTATTTTTACTACAAAATACATTTGGTGAGTTTCATTTGCTCCCTTTTTAATTGCTTTTGTAATATATATTTTTGGGCTGAGAATACATGCACTGCTTTTATGAATGCTTTACGAAATAGACATAAGTACTTAAAATACATTCTACGTTGAGTTGTACCACTGGCATACTTCCCTGTAGCTTGGTAACTACTATTTATATGGGTATTGTAAACGCGAATCCTGTTGATAGATCTATCGAGCCTGACAACCCCAACCGGACTGGACGACCAGTATTTAACGGTTGCACAGTACTTCGTTTCGTGACTACACTTGGTACAGTGTAGTGAGATTTCATAATAAAGGGAATATGTAACGTTGATTATGTTAAGTATGGTTACCAAGTGGTCAACCACTTAGAATACTTTGCATATACTTGCGAGTGTATTATGTTTATGATTATGAAATCTTGTGGTCTATTGAAACTATTGATAACTGTTGTTACGATAAACCTATGAACTCACCAACCTTTTGGTTGACACTTTTAGCATGTTTATTCTCAGGTACGAATTAAGTCTTCCGCTGTGCATTTGCACATTTTAAAGATATTACTTGGAGTCATTCATGGCATATTTAGGATAGTACCTCGCAATGGGACCAGATGTTGATGATTTCGTTCAGGGGGATAAGGACGAGTTTTTACAGTAATACTAATTATTCTTGCCGCCACTCACGTTTTCTGTTTCGAATTATTGATCGAATGAAGCTGTAAAGAAGAGGAGACAATAACTATTCTGGTTCCTATTATAAATTCTAACATAATAAACTTAGGGCCATTTAAATTTTTTGTCTTTGGGCTTCTTGTTCTGATTTGGGCCGAGAACAAGCTTGGTTTACAGTGGGGCCAAAAATTCTAATAAAGAATTGTGATACAGCAAGTAGATTAGATGAAAGAAATGATAGAAGGTTTTATACGCGTATTTTTTTTCCCTTTTCTTGATAGAATCACGATGAGGAGATAACGAGAATTAATGATAAGATAAGAATGGTGCACGATGATGAACTAAATGATGATGATGGTTACTTTGCTTGATGAATTTGATGATGATGGAATGATAGGAATAACACGATAATGATAGTGTTAAATTGATGATAATTTGGCATTAAGTTTGATATAGATGATGATGTTTATTATATACGTGATAATTGATGATGATAAATGATGAAATGGCATACACTAAATGGGGTTTATTTAATTGAGTTTTGCTTTTGGGCTTAACATACGAATGGATCGTAAAATTTGGGTTAAAAGGATTTACAATCTTAACTAAATCAGAAAGTAACAGATAGAGTAGTGGTTAGGGAGTGTTGGGATTAGCGAGAGGTCGCGGGTTCGAGCCCGGGGTGTGGCATTTTTTTTAAAGAAGAAGAAGACAAGCATTTATATTAGGTTAAATAAATTTGGTGTATCAATTAAATCGGAAATGAGGTGACTGAAGAATGGTTAAAGACATTATCGGGACGTCGCGGGTTCAAATCCGGACTTGGGCATTTTTTTAGGACTACTTCTTTAAGGTAGTATACTTATTACTCATTATTATTATTATTATTATTATTATTATTATTATTATTATTATTATTATTATTATTATTATTATTATTATTATTATTGCTAGATTATTTATTAGTATTAACAAAATTATATCATGATTATTAGTATTATCATTAAACGTTATTAGTATTATCATTACAAACATTATTATTATTAGTACTATCTTAATCATTAATATTAAAATTATCATTATTATTATTATTAGAATTACCATAACTTTTATCATAATTAGTATTATTTTTATCATTATTATTATTAGTACTATTAATATATCAAATGAAGATTTTCTATATAAAAATATATGTATGGCATAAAACCTAACCATATTGATACTTTTGTAATAAATGTTAATTATCTATATAAAGATAAATATATCTAATTAAGTTATTAATAAAACACATGATATAATATAACAAATAAAATCACTAATAATATATATATATATATATATATATTTGTTCGATTACCATTATATGTATTAATATACATGATTGAATAATAGGTTCGTGAATCCAAGGCCAACCCTGCATTGTTCAGTTTCGTCATATGTATTTTTACTACAAAATACAGTATTGTGAGTTTCATTACTCCCTTTTTAAATGCTTTTGCAATATATATTTTTGGGACTGAGAATACATGCGCTGCTTTTATAAATGTTTTACGAAATAGACACAAGTAATTGAAACTACATTATATGGGTGAATGATTGAAGCCGAATATGCCCCTTTTACTTGGTAACCTAAGAATTAGTAAACCGATCTACTAATTGACGCGAATCCTAAAGATAGATCTATTGGGCCTAACGAACCCCATCCAAAGTACCAGATGCTTTAGTACTTCGAATTCATTTTTTATCATGTCCGATGGATTTTTCGGAATGATAGGGGATATTCTTATATGCATCTTGTTAATGTCGGTTACCAGGTGTTCAATCCATATGAATGATTTTTGTCTCTATGCATGGGACGTATATTTATGAGAACTGGAAATAAAATTCTTGTGGTCTATTAAAATGATGGAAATGATTATTTATGTTAAACTAATGAACTCACCAATATTTTGGTTGACACTTGAAAGCATGTTTATTCTTAGGTATGAAAGAAATCTTTCGTTGTGCATTTGCTCATATTAGAGATATTACTTGGAGTCATTCATGACATATTTCAAAAGACGTTGCATTCGAGTCGTCGAGTTAATCAATATCATTATTAAGTCAATTATAGTTGGATGTATTATGAAACGGTATGCATCGTCAACTTTCAATGAAATGAAAGTTTGTCTTTTAAAAACGAATGCAATGTTTATAAAATGTATCATTTAGAGGTCATGTACCTCGCGATGTAATCATATGTTATTGTATTCGTTCTTATGGATTAGGACGAGTCTTTATAGTGCATGGTGCGTGAATATGAGATATTTCTTGTAATTTTTATTTTTTTAAGGGTACATTGTTAAAGACTTTTGAATGTTGAGGTATTTTGACAAGGCGTATAATAAAAATTGGTGTATAGACAATATCAAGTGTACATATTTGAGTTTAATACAATAATCAATTTTGCATTTGAAAATTGAATAAAATTAAATTAAATAATATATAAAGGAATACATAATAAATGAATAAGTCAAATCCGTGGACATACCGTAGAGACCCTTTTTACTTCTATAATCTACCTTGACCTTCTAGGCTTCTACCTTGAATAACAAATCCGTAAAACATCATTATAGTCGCATTGTTGACATTAAAAGTCTCTATCAAGTTATTTGTAAAATTGTTGGTCAAATTATTAGAGTCGAATATATAATACTCTGTTTACTTGACACTAACAAATACTTAATGTAATAATTTAAATTACGGTCTCTATACTTCTAATTTTACAAATTGTATATTTAAAGGAAAAGCTAAGAAAAAGTTGATAATATATAGTGGTAGCATGTCATTATATGATATTTCTTATATTTATATGCAAAAAAGAACAAGTGCTACAAACAAACAAAAAATAAAAATATATATTCTATTGTATTTGTCGCCCTCGCCCATGGTAATTTTAGTTAAAATAATAATAAAGTTTAAATCATATTCTTAGTAATTTTAAATCAATAAAGTATATTACAGTATTTCTCACTGGAAAAGGACTTTTAGTAATTTTAAATCATACTTTTGAAGCTTCAAGCTGAATTATATAAATGTTTTACATGTGAACTTAACCCTTGGAATAACTTATACCTGTATATAATAAAAAAATTTAGATCGAGATAATATATGTAACGTAATGTTTTTTACTTAGGCTACAAATACAACTAATAAATCATATGTTTCAACTCTTCATTATTACTACTATTATTAAATTATTAATTATTATTATCATTGTTTCTCACTATTATATCAACAAATAAATAAACGTATTCAAAAGATAATCAACACTCGATCTTATGAAATTTGCAAACCATTGTATTTTGAGCGTAACTTTCTATTACGATCATACTCCAAATTTCAAACAATCAGTGGTACCTAAAATGTGTTAAAAATGTTTAAGTTATTTGGAATTGCTCACGCTGCTAGATTCTAGTTACCTGTTATAAATTATACTCATAGTAAATTCTTTTAAATCAGATATCAGATATTCATGTTTATGACCTCTTTAAGTATTGTATGAGACATATTGTATAAACTCCTATTATATGTATTATAATTATAATTTATACTCCGTAATAATTAAATTATAATTTACCACACCACACTTTTCAGTTTTGTATATTGTAATAAGCTTGAAATTTTTTTAGTCAAAAAACGAGTTGGTTGATATATGGGCCATTTTAATATTAAAAAACCTCTATAGTTTCTAGCAATTAATTATAGTATAACAAATAATAATTTATCTTTTACATAATTTCAAAGTTATATTATTTTTATTTTTAAAAGCACAATTTAAACAATTAACTCAACAAACATAAGAACAGAGCCTTGTCTATCGTGTCATGTACATTTTTAAAAAAGTGAATAAAAATTAAAAAAATGTATCTTAAAAGCTAACAAAACAAAGCACTCCAAGTTTGTGATGCTGACACGCTCAACTCTTTAATAAAGTTAACCAAAAAAGTCCAACAAACCGTGTGTGAACACACCCCGGTTTTGCCAGCTCATCACTTCACTCCTTAAAGAGACAATATAGTAGCGTCTCAATTCGCACGTGCTCCTATCCATTTACTCTTCAGGTGATTCTCATTCAAATCCGTGTACCATCAGTGTCTGAGCTGGCATCCCCGTCACACCCCTTCATATAAATACTTTGACTTCCTTATTCCAACCCAACTCAAACAACATCCAAAATCATAAACAACAAAAATTCACTCTCTCTCTCTCTATCTCTCTCTCTCTCTCTCTCTAACAAAACATGCAAAATAGACTCATAAACGAAATAACTACAACCGCTTCCAACCGCCGCCAACCGTCAACTATGCAACCGCCATTTTCCCACCGCCTCACTGGCGACGAAGAAGCTTCCGTAATAGTCAACGCTTTAAAGAATGTCATAATGGGAGGTACTTCACATATAAGTCTAAATGATCGACAGTCACAAGAATACAGATACAATAATA
This sequence comes from Rutidosis leptorrhynchoides, assembly GCF_046630445.1. Lineage (NCBI taxonomy): Eukaryota > Viridiplantae > Streptophyta > Magnoliopsida > Asterales > Asteraceae > Rutidosis > Rutidosis leptorrhynchoides. The sequence goes on from NC_092334.1 coordinate 62,738,200, forward strand.
CAAGTTTACCTTCCCCCGTCCCAGAATTCGTCTCAGAATTATGGGACGGGAGACATTATCCGTCAGGATCATCAGCACCCGCTCATGTTCCTGTTCCTGCTCCTATCCCTGTTTCTGTTCCCGACACGTGTAGAGTTTGTGGCATAAACGAATGTCTCGGGTGTAACTACTTTCACGATGATATGAATTTGAATCGTGGCGGACGAAATGTTAACGTGGCGGGAGTTGGTGGGCCCATTAAGAAAAAGAAGAAAAACTACAGGGGAGTAAGGCAACGGCCATGGGGAAAATGGGCAGCCGAGATACGGGACCCACGTAAAGCTGCACGTGTTTGGTTAGGTACATTTGAGACTGCAGAAGCGGCTGCTCGAGCTTATGATCGAGCCGCGATAGAATTTAGGGGGCCCAGGGCGAAACTAAACTTTGCGTTCACCGATTACATGAGTTCGTCATTGTTGGAAAACGATGAGGTGGCGAAAGAAAAAGTAACGAGAAAGAAGACGGAAAATGGGAAAAATAGCCGGAAATTTGAAAAAAAGACGGTGATGGAGACGAAACCGAAACCGAATGTGGAGAATGATTTTCTTGAAACCACTGGGGATGGAGATATAGAAGAATGGATGATGATGTTAATGGATTTTAATGGTGATTCTTCTGATTCAACGTTTAGTGGAAATGTTCATAGTGTTTGAGTGATTATAGAGATGAAAGTTTGACTATGTATTAAGTTGGTTAAAAGTCAAAACACAGATAGTTTGTATCGAAATATTTTTAGTTTTCATGGTAGCTGTAGGTAACAGAGCAGTTGGTAATTTTGTTAAGGAAAAATGATACCAATGTAATGTAGTTTCTCCAAATTTTATGAATGGGGATTGAATTTTAAGGTTCATATGTTATTGTGTTCTATCATTTTAAATTTTATTCCCTGAGAAATGGAATATCAACCATAGTATAGTTCTTATTCACATAGTGACTGTTCGTAGTGAATAATTTAGGTCGAGAATTCGATTAGCTTGTTTTCACTTGTGATGAGTCTGTAGTGTGAGTCTATACTAATTTTTCGAGCTTTCTCTTTAAATTTTAGGCCCTGTTTGGCTCATGGAATCGTATGAGATTTCGGCGGAATTAGAATTGAATTTAGACACGCGTCGTGTCTAAATTCAATTCCACTTCCGCCATGTGTCTAAATTCAATTTCAATTCCGCCAAAATTCCATGGGACTCCGTGAGCCAAACGGAACATCCTCATCAGAATATCAGATTCTTTTATGTTATTCGTATTCGACATTAGTTCCAGTTAAGAGAAAATAAGCATGTTTTTCACAAGCAAAAAGTAGTTAGAGGGACATGTTTGGTGGTGTACAATGTAAATTATTATCCGGGTTGAAAATTTCGATCAGTGAAAAAATGATGGTACTTAGTGCTAAAAAATGCATACATAAATCTAAGCTAATTTAGCATGTAGTGATTTACAGTAGTATTTTAATTTAAACATGTGTTTCTCTATTACAACTAGAGTCCAATCCAATATTAATTCCCTGTTTGTTCCATTAGTTAGGCTAATGGGGCCACAAATCTCAATTAGCCTTTTCCACATGTATTAATTTATGATATTTCATTACCAGCCACTCATAAATTAAGGGTGTTGACATAAACACTTTTTGATATATCCTCACAAAATATACCTTAGTAGGTTGTACTGTAAAAACTATTACTACATATTTGTGGTGAATATATCACCACCCATAAATTAATGAGCTAAAAAGGGTAGATCCTAGAATAAAAAATATTCATAAATTTGGCTTAAAGAAAAGGCGAAGATCCTGCTTTATCCATAAAAACAAGAATGGGCAACATTTTTCACGTGTGAAAATCGTATTCACGCATGTGCTTAATTTTTACTTAAATTAATACTACTATGTACATTTTAGAGGAGACAGTCGGTGAGATGTCGACTGTAGTATACTTAGGAACTGAGACTAAACAAGGAAGTGGATTCTTGCATACCAAATGAGTTGTTACAGTTTTTTTTCCCCTAAAAACATAAATCAAAATTAAAAGGATTAAAAAAAAGAGGAAGAGGTACACACAATTAGACCCTTTGTATCCGTCAAATGCAACGCCAACTTCCACCCACATGGCAGCAATCCAACGCCTAGTTTCTAGGTATCGGTGGGTTGGAAACATGTGTTTCCTACGGCGTCGGTATATGTTTATTAATTTTATATTATTTTAAAAATATTATTTTTATCCTCTTTTTAACTACTTTACCAATTATATTTTAACACATTATCACAACACTCCTAACTAACACCAAAAACCAACACCACCAATACTTCACATCAAAAACCAGCACGTCCTAGTCAGCAAAAACGTACAAAAAGCAACCAACACGAACCCACACCACGAGTCTCCATTACAAATGGTCTTACAAACCCTATCTTGTACTGTATATATTGAATAGATTACATGATCATGCAACATAATTGAACTATCACATTGAGACAACATAATTAAAATTTAGGAACTAATTGTAACAAATTATCGAGTTGGTTTTCGCTAACACTAAACTACATCTAAACAAGCAACTGTGGTAAATGGTACTCAATAATATCTCGCCAACTCGCCAAAAATCACTGTTACACTGTAGCAATTCTATGTAGCATTTTTTTTTTTTTTTTTTGGTTTTCCCTTACCACAATGGAGTATAAAATATAAATCCATAGATAAACACAGTTGCTCTGTATTTTGCAACTATAAATATACATATTATGTATATCGATATACAAACAAAAAATTTGAGTCGGAAAACTAAAAGAAAAAAAAGGTTTATGAGCTTCAGATCTATTACACCATAGCATAATTTTTAAACAAACTAGATTAACTAAAATGAAGTCGTGTGGCTAAAAGGATTATACAACAGATCTGGAAACCTTCAATATTCCAAGTAGAATAATAACAAGAAAAGAATGAGAAGGAGAATGGGGGATATGGGATGAGATAAGGGAGAAAGAAGATTGGAGAAATGAGTTAATTAATGGAAAAGTGATTTTGTTTACATAATATATACTCTGATTAGGGTTTTTAGTAGACGGGCCAGCCCAGAGGCCCATTGGTGGGTTTTGGAGGTTAAAACGTTGGTTGAGTAATTGACCAAATGATTTCTTTGATTTTTCTTTAAAATATATAATTTGGTGTACACAACAACACAACAATAAAACTCAATCTCACATGTATGGGTTATAGGGGAGGTGAGACGTTGATAATCCTTCATCTATCCTTGAATAAAGAAACGTCGTTTCTCTACCCCAAGTGAAACACTCACAAGAGCAGAGAAATTATCTCTCTCTTTGACGGGTAGAGAGATTGCTTTCAATGGGACCTCCGGCAAATATGAAACCGAACATATACAAATTACATACAAAATAGAAAAAATGTTTACTTTTTTAAGTATTATAAAATATTGTTATATGTTACTCCTCGGTCTAATATTAAAAATCTTTAGGTAAAAATACACAGTTTAAAACATTACGTTAATTATATTATACTTTTTATTTACTTTACCATTTAACCACTTATTTTTTACCTATATTTTTATCTTATATACAAAAGGTAATGATTATTTTTATCTATTTTTGAAAGTGGACTTATAATGTACCTTATTTTATAACCCGTTTATTTATTATTGATTAAGAAAAGTATTGAAATTATATGTGTACGTGAATTTAGTCTCCGTGGCGAAGCACGGACCTCCAAAACTAGTTCTATCTAATTTTATGTAAAATTTAATTAGCTCGAATCAATTTTTCTATCAACATTACTTAGCAACAACAACAAAATTAAAACTAAGTTTATCATAGTAGACTAGACTTAAAATTTAATAAAAACCATTATAAAAATGTTTCACTTAGCTTACATTGCATTAAATTTAACCTATTTATCTTAACTGTACAAAAATAAAAAAGCCTCTTACCTTAAAAAATCGAACATGGACTTCATCTAAGAAAAATTACAAAAACCAAAAAATGTTCGCTACTGAAACAGTCAAACTCGAGTCTCTTTATTCGGATCATTTTCCCCCCCAAATTTGACCCGCTTCATTTCACTATCCGGATCCTTCACCGACCACGACCACCACAACAATCCACCTCCCTGCGCTCACTGTTCCGCCGTCTAAACCTTAAAAGTCACACTCATTCTCTTACATATAACCTAATTGAATGTTTTCCATAAACCCTAATTTTACCTTCACCAAACCCCCAACTACGCCTTACCTACCACCTCCGGCCACCATCCTCCGTCCCCGAGCTACCTCAGACAACCTCACCTGGCCGTTCACTTTCTTCTCCGGTGCCGATTCCTCCTCATCTTCCGGTAATCTCAATAACATCGATCTCACCGGAGCTCCGACACCCGTAGAGAAACGACGCAACCGCAATATAATCAACGATATCAATAATAGCAGCAGTAATAGTAAAATAAATGCAAAGGAGAGATGGTCACGTGACAGAGAGAGTTACTTAACTGATGATGATGATCCTTTGCCGTTACCGATGACGTATCCGGATACGTCACCGGTATCTCCTGACGTTATCGATAAGCGGCTAAGCTGTGATCCATTGATAGAGGTCCGTGCATGTTCTGTTATGGATTTGATTTAATGATATGATGATACATTATCAGGATAAGAAAAGTCAGTTATAAATTCTCCTTTTAAATTGTTAATCCATATAAAATAGTTTCATTACTAACAATTACTCTATTACAAAAAGTTCTAATGAAGGCTTCATAGCATTTTGAAATATAGAAGGGAATGTGAAATTTATATAACGTAAAAGGCTTTGATTTCGTATGTCTTTCTAATAGGCCTATAACTTCAGTTAGTTGTTAGTAATTGATTACCACTTTTTAATTTTGTGCAAGTTTTATGTAGGATTGTAAAGAAGTAGTTTATGAATGGACTGGAAAATGTAGAAGTTGTCAAGGATCAGGATACATGAGTTATTACAACAAAAGGGGAAAGGAAGTTACCTGTAAATGCATACCGTGCCAAGGAATAGGTATAATGCTTTTGCAGCTATGTAGTTTATACTTTATATCTTAGAACTTTGTATCCTTATAAAAGGTTGTGGTCTTGAAAACTTGATATATAGTATTTCAAACTACAAGCACTACAGTCGGTCTTCTTGTTTCGTGCATTTGGTTATAGCAAAATTTCAGATATTTCTTTGAAAAGCACTAACAAGTTATCCTCTTATACTTGTATCTTCTATGAGTTGTACAGCTTGATACAACCTTAAAAAGTCAATACATTTGGTTAATAATTTCGAATTCATAAAGCTTTATATTTGTCATCATTTTTTCATACATCTTTATCCTGGCCATTTAAGCTTTGAGATGTTACTAGATCCTCCATAAAGATGTAAAAGTCTATATGCATCTGTTGCAATTATATGAACAAGAAGTATCTGCTTAATTAAATAATTGTTGTATTTGCCCACCCTTCGAATATGATATTAGGCAGGTAGATTGAATTATGGTTTGAGACAGATGTTTGAATATGGGTTTATCTTCAACTTTTATACTTGCAGGTTACGTCCAGAAGATTACAGCACGCAAGGATATTGATTTAATGGAGGATTTGGATAATGGAAAACCTCCTTGAGTCTCATAACTTTATGGATTATTGTTGTATTTGGATTTAGTGAGCTTACTACTTGTGGTTCATCTACGGCCAATTGTTGTAATTCTTGAGCTACCAACTATTTTGTAATACTTAAACCCAGTGCCCCAATCATAGAAGATGACAGGGATAGAATCAGGGCTGTATTTGTTTTGGAATTATACAAATAATAAAGATTAATCTACTAATCTTATAGGATTTGAAATTTTGAATCATGCATGTTCTAGATGACATAAGGATCATAATTATACAAACATATCTCAATTGAAAAACATATCCATAATATATTATCATACAATCCGCTATATACAACCACCCAAAGTGCAAGCGAAATCAAATGTTTGTTGTCAATATACAAGTGTGAACTGTGAAGGACATGAACAACATGCTCAAGCTTATACTTGATGCAGTTCTGCAGATCGTCTCAATTATACTACTCCGTAATATCATATTTTCTAGCAATATTAGTAATAAGACATATGATACAAACCACTTATTATAAGAACTAAATGATTAGGAAAATAAACCTTTCACGCTGATTAAACAAGGATTCAAGATAACAAGGTATGCAACATATAAAAAACCTGAAACATCATCAAACCAATGAATGTTTGAAACATTCAATTTGATCATGACCAAAGTCAAAAACAATACTACAAGTAAAAACCTGGTTTGGACAAACCGCATAATAATCCTAACAAAATGAAAGCAGCTTCACCAGTAATCATTGCACGAACATTTCCCTTCACTGAAATGATGAAACCTTTTGTTATCTCTAACAATCAGTTCCCTACCAACAATCCTAGACATAATCTTTATCGCATTGTGACAATCACCACAAACCCTAAGATTCTTAATGATCCTTAACGGTGTCCTTGCTGGAGTAGATATGAGTCCAAAAGCAATCGCCAAACGTTCACTATGATAGAGCAACGCCTGCTCTTTAGCTTCTTGATCAATATCATGAAGGACATATCTAGTATCGGGGACATAACTCTGTGGCTTATTAGCAGCCCTAATTTTTTCTTCATCTTTATAAAGTGTAGGGCTCCTAAACTCACTCACCCTATTCTTACCCTCAAGCATGCTAATAGCAGAAAATTTGTTAGGAAGTGGTGTTGGGATTTTTTTAGGATCAACTTTCGATGGATCAAGACTGATCAATATCTCCTCAGCTCGATCCTCTAAATCAACGTCTCCATGGATTCGAGCATAGTTCATTAACGCTTCCCATATTTCAGCCGTGGGTTCAAACGGAAGTTTCTCTATGTATTCCAAAGCTTGTGCGAGATGTCCAGGTTTCCCAAAAAGACCCAACACGCCCAAATAATGTTCAATTTTTGGACTAATTTGGTACTCTTTCTGCATCGCTTCAAAATGTATGAAACCTTCTTCTATAGCATCAGCAGCAGCACAAGATTCTAAAACAGCAAGAAAAGTTTCTTCGTTTGGTTCCAATCCAGAAGTCCTCATCTCCTCATACATCATCAATCCATCATCACCTAAACCGTTAGCCGCATACCCATTGATAATCAAGTGCCACGTATCCATATTTCTTTCAGGCATATGATCGAACACCCTGCGTGCATCCACCATACTTCCACATTTAAAATACATATCAATAACTTTATGAACCAACTGTATATCACCTCTATAACTCGATCTCAAAAAGTAATCGTGCACTTTCTTAGCTTCTTCAAGTTTCTTCAATTTCCCACATAACCCGAATAAAAGCCCAAAACAATCAGCATCAGCAAGCTCACCTTGCCCCATCAACTCCAAAGCATCCTTAAGCTTTCCCTCTTTACATACACTCAATAAATCAACTTTTTTTGCAGGAGCATGATTTTGGTTTTGTGGTGAGTAATTGATCGGCTGCTGCTGCTGTTGTTGAAAACTTTCTCTTTGAATTGGAGCTTGCGGAGGATAATTTTGACGCTGATTAGGGTTTTGCGGAGGGTAATTTTGACGCTGATTAGGGTATTGCGGAGGGTAATTTTGACGCTGATTAGGGTTTTGCTGATAATTATAATTTTGTTGTCCAGCATTTTGGGGATAATTCTGATGCTGATTAGGGTTTTGCTGATGATTATAATCTTGTTGGGTGGTGTAATTGAAATGTTGATTAGGGTTTTGTGGCGGTGGATGATTTTGATGGTTTCGGTATCCTTGATTGAATTGTTGGTTATACTGATGATTAGGGTTTGATTGATGATGATGATTTGGGGGTGAGTTGAAAGTGTTTGGGGCAGTCGTGGTAGTTAGGGTTTTGATGGTGTTACGATAGAAAATGGAATCAGGAGAACGTAAAGATGTAAACTTGAATGAGGATGTGAGACTCGTTCTGCGAATCGCCATTAGAGACGCCATTTTTGTTGTTATTTGGAGGATTTAGGTTTATTTTGTTAAACCCTAACGTGAACTGATGAGTGTGTGTGAAATGAGAAGTATAGTTATTAAGTTAAGCTCTAATAAGCTCATGGCTCAAATATGGGTCTGGTTTGTACCTTTAAGATTTTTCATTTTTATTATTTTAGTTTTTCCTAAAAATTTTACTTTTTCATATTCGACTTTAATTTTTTTGTTTGTTTGTTTTATTCTCCGTACAAAACTTATGAAAGTTATACTGTAAATATATTTAAAACTCAAGTCACTCATATAAATTTTATTAAATAACATACTTCGTATAACATAAAATGAAAAAATTAAGTTAAATTTAAAACAATTTAAAACAAAAAAATTGTTAAAAGCAAAAAGAAACACTATTATTAAATGATAAGAGTATCAATTTTACACTCTGTTATCAAATTTAACTATAAAAGACATGAAAGGAAGAGAAGAAAATCAACTAAATTTTTCTCTTTTTTTTTTTTCCAAAATAAATTCGTAAACATCATTTTTTTTGTTTCTCTCCATTTACTTTCCTTCTCTTCAAAAATAAACTCGAGAACAAAATGTTAGTAAGTTTTAGGTGGGATATTTTTCATTTTTAGTAAGTTTTAGGTGGGTTAGTGCATATATCATCTGGCATAATCGTAATCGCAAACTGTTTCGCAATACGCAACAGCCGGTACCACTTGTGCTTCAAGAGATTCAAGTTCGCTCCTTTGAATGGGTATCTTGTCGTTCAAAAATCAATAAAATCGAGTGGTTGCAATGGATATCAGCACCGAACTACTATGATGATCATGGCTAACTCCTTGTTTATGCTTAATGTTTTAATTTTTTAATTTTTGTGATCTGTATCTTATAGCTCTCCTGTTTGATTTTTAGATTGTAATAGGTTCCTTGTAAATGCCTCATACTAATCTCAGGTATGAGGTAATGTTTTGTTTCCCCATTTTTGATTAATATATTGCTGGCTTTTAAAAAAAAAAAAAAAAAAAAAATATTTTTCGTTTTTTGCTAAAATAACGAATACTATTAAAAGAGTAATTTTCATCGAATAATGAAGAACCTTAATAATTACAGACCAAAACAACCTGAAAGCTCGAAACAAGAAAGCGTTACGGAACAACGATAACTTCAATCGAACCCAACCGAGCCAAAATCGCCAAACTAGACAACTTCAATGAAAATATTTAAGAACCACGTAAAATTTAAGACCTATGACCACGACAACTTCAAAATTAACGTATTTATTAAACACAACAACAATATTGAACACAACATGAATTTGAAGTACAAAGATGAGATGTGGACAATTGTTTTATTACCCTATAGAGTTATTCATTCACGTAACAATAGAGAGCTTTTTTTTATAACCAGACAGAGAGAGATGTAATAATATTGAAAATATTTATGAAAATGTTTAAAATAAAAAATACCTCGAAATTAGTAGGATTGTGTGTTCAGCAGGATTAACTTATGACTCAATCAACTAGGAATGGTTAAAAGATTCCAATGGCAAATAAACACAGTTATGTACATCAAAAAATGTAGAATTTATATACAAATTTCAGGCTTTAAAAAATTCATGTTATGTATAACATAAACACCTACAAAAACCACCCATTTAGAATTACATATTTACAGAGCTGGCATGAATAACAATCACAAACAGACAGTTTTGTTGCCACATATCAAACTTCACCATTTTCTCGCTTTAAATGAATAATAACTTGCACCAACTAGTCATATCATATTATGTACAAATCAAATGTAATAACGGTTCTTGCACACACACACACACACACACCATCACCGAGACAATCTCCACTGCGCGCTTGAAGAATTCGAACAAGAGCTTTTGCAGTGAGTCATGACACCCCCACTTTTCGATCTCAATCTCTTGCTATAAATCGTCTTGTTTCTTGGTAAACAAATCGGTTAGTTTCAAACTTCTAGACCTTTTTCTGTGAATTAACGATGCTGCGACTGAGTTGTGCCTAGGTATTTTTTCATTGAATCTTTCTTGTGTTCCGGATCCAGGCTGCACATTTCAGCCACCAAGTTAATAAATAGTTCTAATCAAATCAATACTTTTCATTAATATTGGAAGGATTGTTGATATATTGTTGAGAGGATTAATATTAATATGGGTGGTGTTTATCTGAAACAAAACAAAAAACTTTATGACAGGGAAATGGGTCAAAGAGGTTATTCTTGACCAGAGTCTGACTTTAATACATACAACCTTCTATGCAAAAATTTTGAAGCCTTGAGTGATAGTAATGGTATTATTTTTTATTCATCTTTAAAGCAAAAATAATACAAAAACAGGAAAAAGTGTCTGTGGGTCAACTCAACCAGAACCTTTTTCAACCGTAATCATAATTGATCCCTTGGTCAACCCACTCACGTTGCCACATGAACTAAATCTTATATGAGAGAGGGATGCAGAAATAAAGAAAGATGGACACCGACCTATTTCTGACGCCAACAAGAGCCGAGTGTACCGCACGTGCAGTAGCCGAAGCGGGAGCTATGGCGGCTCCAGGAGCCGCCTGAACAGCAGTAGACAAAGCCGAACCAACGCCGTCTCCACGCTGATACTTTTTCAACGGAGTTTGGACTAAAGCGGAGGCCGATTTTCCAAAACCATCGGTGATCGTCTCAAAAGCCTATCAAATAAATAACCAAGTTAACTTTTTTATTTTTATAAGATAATGCAAAAATAATTCAAAAAGAGAAAGCAGGCATGAAGGTGAAAACCTGTTGCATTCCTTGACGAGCATCTTTAGGTTGACTAGAACGTTCGTTGGATGATCCTCTGTTTTGAATCGGCGACATTGGTGGACTTGTTGAAATTATGTCTTCCGCTTGAACAAGGATGGCATGGGCCCCGGCTGCTAAATGTGCTCCGAGTCCAATAGCCTCAAGTGAAACGCCTTTCAAGAATGCAATCGTACCTAGTAGTAACAAACATATTTAGATGTCACGAGCTGCAAGACGATTCATCCAACAAAAAGGTAACTTGGATGCAACTTCTATTACCTCTTTGCATACCCTTAACTAATTTGCGATCTTTCTTGTAGTTCTTGACAGGTAAAGTAACTAACTTTGCTGCACTAGAACCAACAGCAACTAACGATCGAATAGGCGGAAGGCCTTTTAATAGTTTATGATACTGATTCTGAGAAATATCTTCCAACCATTCGCCGATAATCGTCTCGCATACGCTGCTCCAACCGTAAACACCAACAGCTTGAACATGTTTCAGTTTTAAATCTACCCCCTGCAATATATAGTATAGCAGTTAGCTGAATAAGTTCATGTAACTTTGGCTTATTAACAATATTTAAAAAAATAGTTTGATTGTATTTTGTATTACCTTCCACTGAAATAGATTTACAAGTTCTACATATTTCCCGTGACCTAACGCAGCTAAGTCAACATGAGAAGGAATATAGTCAACCCGAATGATAAAAGGTGATACGCTAAACTTCTGAAAATAAGGAAGTAATGCCTCTGCAGTTATGCTATTATTTCCGAGGGTAACAGTATTTTCCTTTGATGAATCTGATTCAACGATATCGTAAAAATGATCGTCGGATGGATTTTTTTCTCCAAAGAAGCTGATTAGGAATTCAAGTTGGCTTTGATGAAGATGCAAACGCAATGGAAGTAGTGAAATTTGTAACCTGATATATTTAACATTAAAAAAGCATACAAATACAAATTAATCAGAAAGTAATAAAAATAACTTTTCTAAGACACCTTAAGGGCTGGGCTGTCTTTAAGAAATTCGAGCATGCATATGCGTTTGTACAATGTATATAACCGCCCACTTTCTGAAAAAACTACCCTCAAACAAACAAAATGTACAACTACTTTTTGCATAAAATACAGCCCTAAAGGTTGTCATTAGAAAACTTAGTAAAAATAAATAGATCCAAAAAAAAACGTACCGGTATTCTTCAAGAGGAGTTGAAGGATGTGGTCTAACGGATTCTAAATCTAGCTTTAGTGCTCTAGAACGGGATTCTCTAGGGCGATCTTTAGATTGATAACAACCAAGAACCTAATAAAAACGGTATCATTTATCACACACTCTGTTCAACCTAATAATAAAACCGATTATAATGAAGAATCTTTAACAGAAAATACCTGTATCCAGGGAGCACCCTTGCTGAGATCGTTGACCGAAAAATCCTGAACCGATACCGAAAGCTTAGAAACGCGTATTTGACCATCAGGGAATACATCACATCGAAGGCCAATTTCCGACAAAGCAAACTCCAAACAAACGGATTTATTCCTAGTATATTGCCAATCAGAACCAGCATAAAATGTCCACCTTACATTAATATTTTTTAAAACCACACGACCCTTAACTTTTACATTCTTGATTTGTGTCTTGGTTTCAACACATTGATTGTAACCGGTTTTTACCCCACTACCCGAAACATGGTCTTCAACAATCATAAAATCTCCATACCATCCATTTCCAACATTGTATGTCGTTGACGTTTCTGATTTTGTCTTTCGCAATCGGTTATTTGGAAACTGGTCAGATAATGGGCGGGACCCAGATAAAAAGTAGCCATCTATGATCTCCGGCAATATAGCATGTGAACTCGACGGTTCATTATGTGCAGACCCAAATACTTGAACCGGGTCAACTGGCACACGTTCATGTTTACCAACATCCAAGTTAAAAGCTCCTTCAGATATTTTATCCATCAAATTGAATGCATAAGTTTCAACATTTGAATCTGAACTTGCTGAAGCTGAAAGGTAACTTGCGCTTCGAATTTTGTTATTTTCTTGTTCGAGTTGAATATTATCCCACCTGGTTTGCAAATGCACCATCGATTCTTCAACATCGGGTGCAAAAATCTGCTGGATTTGAGATGCAAGACGCACGAGTCCAAAAGTAGAATCTTGACAAGTATCGAGCACGATTTGGGACTCGTTACATTCGATTTCCCATTCATTTCCGTTTTTGCAATTCGTTTTTAAAACCACTTCAACATGCGTTTCTTCAGCAACTTTAACATACCCAATCTTTCGAAGATTTTGGTCACTGTAGCATCCGTTTATATTCTTAACCCCCGATTCTTCACAAATAAGAAGACCCAAATCATGAACTTTAATTTCATAATCACTCTCAGTCGAATTTGCAGACGAAAAATTGACCAGTTTTAAACTGGATGCTGCTAAAAGACCAGCAACAAACTGTTCATGTTCGACTACAACATTACTCGAGTACGGTTCATAACTTAAACCGATATCGATCAAATTAAGTACAAAAGACGAATCTTTCTTCTCTAAATCGCTGTCACTTTCTGTAGCGAAAAACGAAGTGATGGTATCAAACCAATCCAAACGACCACCGACTGCAACAAGAGTAGCACACCTGATATTCACAGATAAATGACTCACAGCATTTTCTGGGTCCCACATATGAAAGATATCAGACCCTGTTAACCTAGATGAGAGTATATTAGAACCTTCACCGTTTCCACGTCCCCTGGTACGATTATCACATGATATAAGCATAAACTCTTTACCATCAACACCTGTAGTCGAACCCCACAAATTTCCCGCACCATGTGACACCCAAAGTAAATCAGCACCTAAAATTCCACCCAAATTTGAAACCGTTAACAACTCAAAGTTTCCAACTTTTAACTTCAAATTGCACCAAGATCCGGGAAGTTCATTCTGAATCGAACCGTTGATGTTTTCAGTTGGCGAAACGTTAACAGAAACCTCCACAAGATCACATTGCACAAGAATTGATGATTGGGATGATGAAGTATGTTTATTAGAAGATATGCATGACATCCAATTAGTCACTTGATTCAAGTGATCAAGTATGTTTTGATATAATGATCTGTTGAGATTAATGGTGACGGGGGATAAATGGGCGTGCAAAAAAAACGAAGAGCTAGTAACTAATTCTTCTCGTGTTCGGGAAGTAAACTCTTCCATATCTTTAGTGGTGTTTACAAACGCAAACCCGTGGCTTTTACCGGTAAATTTACTTCTACTTTCTGAAAAAGCAAGAGCCTTGACCCGTTTTGTGATATGTGGACCCGTAACAGCAGTGTCTTGCCATATCAGATTAAACACGGATAAACAACCCGCTTTATCAGAAACTGTTAAAACCCTTTCAGCACGATATTTGAGGTTAGAAACCGATGAGACATAATAAACCGCAATGTTTCCCAAACTCATATGTAAAGACCGTGAGGGTTTTACATGAAATCGTTGACTTAATTGATTGTTCCTGTCTATTGGAGTTAACGGTGAAGAAAGATCGATAACGATAAACTTATTCCAAGATAAGTAGCTTTCAAAATCTTCGGTTACTTCACACGGAAAACATAATACAAATCTTGCATCGAGAAGAGAAATATTGCATCTAAAACTTTCTTTATGCGAGCTCTTTGGAACGATATCTTCGTTTCTAGGTATTTTAAGGGAGTTGCCAATTTCATTAACGAGATCTAACAATGTGGTTACCAGATGAAAGTTTACCCAAAATACAAGTGGTGGTAGTTTCAATGAAAACAATTTTGGCCCTGAAACAGAAGGTGTGATGTATTGGCATCGCGTAGTGCTAGAAGTTTTGAACAGTAAGACTTTGACCAAGTCAACATGGCTTCTACGGTGTCTTGAAATGTCGTTGCCCGAAAAACTCAGAGGAGGACAAGCACGTTCAACTGCAGCTTGCTTGTTTTTGATTAATGAAGTTCGATTATATGCGGTTTCGTTTTGAAAATCCATACTGAAATGGTCACAAACCTCAATTTGGTTGACTGTGGCTTCAAAGTTGGATTGTTGAGGACAAACCTGTTGACCTTATCCAATTTTTAACTTAGTTTATACGAAATTTCAATTGAAAAAAAGAAAAAAATATTGCACGCACAATTATGTTACCTGCAAAACAAACTGCAAGTCATGAAAATCTGCATTTAGATAATGAACGTATGATGTCACATCTTTTTGGTCAGCATCCACAAACGATAACACGATTGTAATCTGTGTGATCCTTGCTTTGAGACTGGTTTCAACATGTTTCTGCTCTGCATACAAACATATCACAAGTATATTTATATGTTTCCATTTCTTATTTTGTTTAAAACCCGAATAATAAATGATAAAACACGTACCAGTAGGGATATGAAGCGAACCAGAAGCTAGATTTGATGCAGCAGTTATTGCACTGAACACGGAACACGTCCAATTCCACATCCCACTGTTCCCCAATGCAGATTGTGAAGAACGCAATTCATCAAAACACTCAAAGAATTGATCAACACTGTCAAATTTGGGACAACACATATACATTAGCACCAAATTACAACAATCATATGTATATGTATCTATAAGAATGTAAGTGTATATATAAACCAACCTGGCCCCAAAATCTTGTTCTTCAGTTTCCGGTTCTTGGTTACTGGTGATGGGTGATGTCATCCAGTCTGATATTACTTGTGATCCCCGCAACAATGCATCAAAAACAGAATCTTTTCCAGATTCAGTTGAAAATGTTTCAGGTTTCTGGGAAGAAAACATGAAAGAACCATGGGATGATGATACACTGTGATATACAGATTCACTTGCTTTTAAGCTCTTGCGGTAATTATCCAATTCCTCAAATACATTCACAAAATGCATGAAACTTTTCAATGAGCCCGGATGTAATCTTAATTCTAATGGGTCAATGTACACATCAGCATCCAGTTTTCTGATATCTAACGAACCGTTCTTCCACGGTATACTTAGTTTTATCGTCCCTGAAACTCCATCTTTTTCACCTGTAATGATAGGTGTTGTAACATTTACTCCACAAAACATTTCACCCAAATTATCACTGTTCCTGTCTAACTGAATAAACTCAAGTACTGCTTCATCAAATTTCACAAAATTTGTCAATCGACTTAATCCAAGAAACCCGTCAACTGCCCGTTGACCATCAAGGTCAACATCTTCTGAAATTCCCGTCCCACATTCCACTTCACCAAACCGCAAAACCAGTGTCCTGGCCTCCCTTTTTCCATTTAATCCTTCTAACGAAGGTTCGAGCGCGATGATTAACCTTTTAACTTTTACATGGAAGCTTGTAAGCAACCACTTAACCATTTTAGCAATAGTTTTAACTCCTTCATGAATATCCACAGATGCCGGTATTACAGTACTGTTACTCGTATCATGTTCAGGTGTCATAGAGTCATGGTTTGTGTAACTATGGACATCTTGACCTGAAGTAGACGTTTCATTTCCAAATTTATAACTTTCTTTCTGGCCCGGGGCAAGTACAATTTCGAGTTCTTCTAATTCAATCTCACAATTCCTATTCTTCCATGGAAGTTTAACTGTTAAGGACCCAATAGATCCTTCTTTAACAACCAAAGTAGCTTCTTCACCAAACTGAAACAGGGGATAAATCCATAAATCATAAATACATAAGTTAAATATATATCATATATAACATCTTGCTTAATTATTCTAAATTATGTGAAGGATTCAAACCTATTATTATAATCATAATCTAAACCTCAAATAAACTGGTGATTACACTTGAACAGCAGTATTATAAACCATAATTCTAGAACAAAATCATGCAATTCAAATCGAACAAACATAATATTATAATTCAAGGAAACAAACCTTTTGATTGATGAAATTAACATTAAGTGCTAAGTCAGATAGCTGAATTGTGCCGTTACTAAGTTGAACATCAAGTTGATTAAGATCAATATCGCCAAGTAGAATTTGCCCTAATTTTTTCTTCAATAAAAACTTGCAAATCTTCTTTATGGCTATTCGAGAGAACATAGCCTCAGCCGATTTCGCAAAGTTCCATGAAAACATCCCTTTATTGATACTGAAATTGAAAATTTAGGGATTCTGTGAGAGAATTAGGGTTTTGAAACTGGGGAATTTGGAGTGATTAACGTGTGTCTGCCCAAGGCAATCCCGAGGCTTCTGGACCGGGGACTTTAGCGGCACTCGCAGCAAGAAGGACGGAAAATACTCCGGGAAGCGACCGGAATTTTTTTCAGGCGATGATGGGGTAGCGCGTGGCGGCGCGTTACAGAACAATTTCCAGAGAGAATTGTACGGTTGGGTTCGGGATTTCGTCAGATGTTGGTACCAGCTTCTAATTTGCTCGGGGTGAGCCGCAATAGTTTGATCAAAAAATTTGGGTGGTTTTTTATTGATTTTGATGGTGATAAAAGTGAGAAGAAAAGGTTGGAGATGATCCCCTGGTTGAATAACCAAAACATGAAAATTTAGGGAAGAAAGATTAGGATGAAAGCATAAATAAAATACAATGATTGAGAGTTTGAGAGAGAAGGATACAAAAATATGGATTTTACTTTTTTAATATTTGTATTTATATTTACTTTGAAGCTTCCAAGTTTCTTTGGAATCTTTTTAACGTATAAGATATAAGATATTTATATTTACAACACAGTCCTTTGTGTATATGATCTTGTTAACTTCATTGAACATATGATACGATTATGAATTATATCATTTAAAATCTACTTGAAGATGTTCTAGCATGTTACATACAAAACTACTAAATATCAAGTGGTATGGAACTATAAGATATTGTAGATATAAACGAGTAAATGAGTAAAGTTTTTATTAGATTATTTATAGAAGATAGTACTTTTACTCCAATGTATGTGGTCTAATCGGGTTATCATGTAACCGTTTGATTATTTATTTTTCTGGCCAACCAAAATACGATGTCAATGAGGATTGAAAATGAGACCTCTTTGTGTGGATATGTGGAGCTTCATTTACAATATATATTTGGATGATTAACGAGCGTGATACATCGATGTTGATTATTCATGTGAATGTGAATGTTTATGTTTATGTTTAAATGGGCATTTTGATTATGAGTTTGCCCTTAGATGCTTGTTACTTTTAGAAAAAGCATTTGTTGTATTAATCCATTATTAGTATGTATATTCATATTGTGAGGGCATATCTAACTTTGGCTATTCGAGTATTCGATACTGAGACTGGAGCTCGAGACCCTATATCATTTGAGACGTGTATGCTCATCCATTACCAATCGATTTACGCGTCATTAGCTTGTGGGTAGTACTATTTTTTTTCTATATGAAATAACAAAACAACGCATCAACTTGTTAAAGCATTCAAAACTTCTAACGCTTTATATATAATTTAGACTACTATTTATCATGGCTAAAAAACACTCCTCCAACTTTGCATTAATGTCACATCAGCATCAAGACACTATAATTAACCTATAACTAAACATTATCTATTGTAACCAAATATAAACAAATAATGTGCAAGTACTAAAACACATACTATAAACAATTCAAAGTAAAGTTGATCCCACTCTCATTATAATCTTTCGTCATACATATAGCTAGATATTGCATATGGCACCGTTGCTATGGTGAAGGGAAGAAAGCTTATAAAGGCACTGGTCTTAAGTTGCCTCCCGCCAATGGCAGTATTTTTTTAATGGTCGGAATATTGTTAACAACCACTCCCTAGTAAGGCGATAAGAGGAAAAATTACGACGACTTTATGAGACAATAGTTCCAGTTAGAAACTAAATGCCCCTATTTTGAAGCCAACGAAAGTACAATATAATAAAATAAAAAATTTTACTTCTACTAACGAAAGACTTATTAAAAATAATGTCGTTCCGGAACCGTCAAAGTACCCAGAGAAGGGTAACAACGATAGTAACGATTCGATCCTTGACCATGCTAGCCATAAAAACAAATGACCCACACGAGTAAAATTGGTTCATATCAGAATTGACCCACACACATATACGACGCCAAACCTCTTGCGTTAAAAGACACCCGAAAAACAAATGATTGCGCGTCTCAACTCCCTGATTACAAATCGGGCAAATCATATAATTGAGATATGTTCCTCTCGCAGAAAAGTTACAACGTAGAGGAAGTGCGTCTAACTTAAACTGCCACAAAAAAAAACATAAAGTTTCCTCATCATATATTTGTACCATGTGGTGTGAATATCTGACGAAGGTAGTAATGCATGATAAATATGCTCTCTAGTCAACGTTACCGTAAAGATACAATCCAAATTCAACGAAAAGGACCATTTATCTTCACTACATGAAAGTTGTATCGATTGCAGCTCATTACGAATACAAGATAGCGATTCACATTATCCGCAACCGTATCTAACTTGTCGGCGTTCAGATGATATAAACTGTTATAACGAGTCGCTAAAGTGGACTCTCCTGACCAACGATCATGCCAAAAATGTACACTTCTCCCATTACCAACCTCTATCCGGATGATGTTTAGAGGTAACAGATTATCATTTAAAGTTTTCGAGCAAGAATCAACTATCACGGCCCAAGCCCCATTACCCATCGGTTGTTCAAAAACAACTCCGTGTATCGACTTAATAATCTTCACCCAAAAGCCATGAGGTTTCGTTAAAAAGGCCAACGCCATTTAAATAACAAAACTAAATTGAACGCTTTTAAACTCCAAATGTGACCCGCCTTTTTCAAAAGGAGCTAGGTTAGTGCCCCGTTTTACCCATGACATCTTCTTGATGGAATCACTACCTTCCAAAAAATCTAGAACGAATCTATTCAAGGCGTTTAATAACAGTAACCGGGCATCTGAAAATAGACATAAAATTGATACCAAGACCACCCATTACCGATTTCAGCAAAGTCAATATACCTCCTGAAGAAATCAAAGACGCCTTCCATGAGGCGAGTTTCTTGCGAAACTTGTCTATCAAAACAGACGAATTCGACACCAACTTCATGTTCGAGCCAATGATAATATGATATGATTATTTAAAATAGAAGTAATTATTATGCAGTGAGCTCTAAGGAAATGATTATTCAATGAAATTGCGATATAAATATAGAGAACGGGTAAACATATATGGTCTTCACTGGTCAGGCTATTCGGAGAAAGGGGTTTACTTAAATTTACGCGGTATATTAGAGTATCCCATGATCGTTTTCAACCTTTTTCTCTGAACACTTCAAATTATGTTATCAGTGAGGTTTGGCCCTATGACTTTTTAGAGGAAGTCACCGCCCATATCACCTAACTATCTTAAGATGGTACATGTTCAGAACTACTTCATCACAATTTTTTTTAAATATATACCATACATTGTGGATTAGAATTTTATATTTTGTACATTGATAGAGTAATTTTGTGTTTTATGCAAAACTATCTAAAATTTTATAAACATCTTAATATTAAAGTTACATACTAAAATTGCTATACCATTATATACTAGTTTAGTGACTTGTGTCTCATATTTTTATAAGAGGGGTCAGATTCATACCTCGTTGGTTCACATTTTAGAGCGATTAGTGAAAAGATAGGAAAGACTTTTCAGTCGCATACAAATCAACAATGATAATAACCGCATGTCTAAAAACAATGAAGAATCACATACATTATCTAATGTATACCTAAGCTCAAAATACAGTAATGAAGAATCACACCATGAATATATAATGAGCTTGTTTTTAGGGGTGTGCATGATTCGGATTGAACAATAAAAACCGAGAACTTAGTCTACTGCAACATGTTAATGAAAAAAACTAGTTTGGTACAAAATCAAGTGCAACATGTTAATGAAAAAAACTAGTTTGGTACAAAATCAAGTGTACTTCAAACTTTGAGGATTACAGAGGATTACAAATGTATTATGTCAAAAAATAACAATAGTGTCACATCTATGAAATCTTAAAGTAAGATTTTAGATCGAGCATGTAAATTACTCTATAAAAATTAATACTATTCTTCTCAAGGAATACAGAAAAAATTGTGTATTATGTGTAATTAAATTGAGGAAAATGCTAACTCCGATCCTAAAGACTTCACTCACCTCCCGCAATAATGACGTGTCTAAGGATGCTACTTCGGGCGGGCATGCTTCTTTCTATGGGAGCGCGCATCACTTAGAACGTGCTTTACATAAAGATTTGGATTATTACGAAAATAAAACACGATCACTAAATTTATTTTAGAAAAGTCAATAGTAAAAAACGTTTATATTTTAAATTTCTTCAAATAAATCTAAAAATTCTAAATATAAAATTGTTAACTGTTTATCTAAAAATAGTTCTAAGAGCTATAAGAAATATAGAAATGTTTAATTATGTGGTACATTTAGTTGGTTATGTTTTATCTGCTCATCCGAGTTATCCCGAATTACAAAAAATCTGAGGTGCATTCCGGAAGTAGTTACCATTAATAATATGATAATTATTATATATAGATTATTTAAGCATTTCTACGTATTGTAATGATAGCACTTAGATCTATCTTTAGATAAACACGAATGTTAATTATAACATTAAGAGTAGAGTTCCAAGTTGACTAGTTTATAGTTTTAGGAAATTTATGCGATAAATTACATTTACTTCAAGTAACTCTTAGAGTTTATATATGTAGATGATTATAAGATTTACCTTTTTACTAACATCTGTTCAATCCTGATAAAAATATGAGTTTTGGTTAAATATTAGCCATTATGTCTGTTTCAGCCTAATGAATCACAAACACGACGTTCAAAAGAAACTCATTCCAAGTTCATAGGTTTTTCTTGATTGATTTTCCCCTTTATCGTGCATACGTAATACGTAATTACATATGAATATAGATATAGATATAGATAAATATATATTACATATATAGATATAAAAGTAGATAAATAGATATGATGACATTAGACGCCATTGCAAATATCTTTATCTCTTCATGGACCATATTTATATTTGTTATCATTATCATCATTAAGTCACAATCACCATCAATTCACCATATTTGACCTTTTTTTTTCTTCCATTCATGTCTGTGCTAACCATCAACATCCTTTACTAAATCGATCACTAGACTTTTAAACATTTGAATGCAAAATGATCTGCTCAGTTCATTTGAATCAGGATAATTGAGTTAAACATCGATTAACTTAATTATTTTATCCAATTACAATAATTCAATCTCAATATTGGATTGTTTCTGATAATATTACCAACTGAGTATAACTTTCATACGATATACACAACAGTCGTCTTAGTGTGTAGTTTTTGTCATGTAAAGTACTGAGTAAGCGTAAAGCCTTAAACAAGTAAATTGATAAAAAAAAAATTCTCCGTTTAGGTTATTTAAGAAATGCAAGTATATCTCAGATGTACTCAGCTTAACCAGGCAATCCCACAACTACTTCTGACCATTTTCATCAAAACAAGCGTTGTTTTGACAAGATTAAACTACAAACATCAAAACAAGCGTCGTCTTGACAAGATTTAAATTATATTATCGAAACTCCGACCATCTAGAAAGTTTAGATTTTGCCTGTCATCAGCCAAAAAACTAAACAAAATTACACATTCGGTTACTTACACTGTTGTGTTACTGAATAATGGGAACTACAGAGAGCTTGTTTTGCAGCCTAGAAAACGTCGACGTTTTCTACACCTTTATGCGGATTACAAACGAACCTGTTCATCAATTAATGCAAAATACAAACTCATGACTACATAGCAAAATTGTCAACCCAAAATCTTGATTCAGAAGCAGTTAAAAAACTTACATGCAGGAAGGTTGGATATATCTGCAGAAACAGCACAAGGAATACCCAAATTCGACAGAGCTCCCCTTATAATTCCACATGGGAAATAGAGATGCATGCTAGTTGTTTCTGAAGCTTTGTTTACAGCTTCTTGAGTTGACCCTTGGATCTCGGTAGACGGGACCCCTGACATGCGTGAAAGCCACGTGAACTTATCATCTTGCAAAACGAATGTACCCTGCAAAAAATTCAGAAGCCACAATATTTATCAACAATATTTTTTTTATCACTGATATTATATTATATGGTGTGTGGAACTTACTCTATGATTAGTCTTTAAATTGTCTATTTGCTTCTTAAAGAGCTCAGACCAGAAATCTTTACAGATGAACTTAATTGCTTCCAAATGATCACTGAATCGAGGTCTCTCCATGGTGTACCTATTTAAATTATATAATATACTCAGTAAAAATTACAAATCTAAATGATGTTGGAAATATTTCATATATCTACGCAGGAATGATAAGACTGGTATTAATATGTTGATTGTAAGTCATTTCCCCCTTGTCAAAAAAAATAATAATAAAAAAAGTAAAAAAAATGGAAAGGGGGTTGATGCAAGAGAATGAGGCTCAGATTATTAAATCTTCATAGACTCGTATGACTGAAATGTATAGCTATATACTTGCCAAGACCATTTTTAATGGTGATGGGCAAAAGTGACGTGTTGAGGGGTGGGGGTGGGGTGCTTGGCACATATAAGCTTTGTGCCATCAAGGAGCACGCCTGGTCCATGTGTCACCAGCACGCCCCGCTAGAGGCGTGTTGGAGGCGTGTTGGGTTTTAAATGGGGGTGAGCACGTTGCGTTATATATGGCCTAACAGATTACAGTTAAGACCATTTTTAATGGTGATGGGCAAAAGTGGCGTGTTGGAGGGTGCGGTGGGGTGCTTGGCAGACGTGTTGATAAACTGGGAAATAGGGTGGCTTGTTGAGTGGCGTGTAAGATATATGATTGGAAGTTGAGTGTTAAAGGGATATAAAAAATATTAGATAACCAATTAAAATTAACCACATCTTGTACACGCTCAAATTTGATCCGTGCCTCCAAGCAGCATGCCAACTTGAAATCTTCCCACTAGAGTCATGTTGGGTGTGTGCTAGGAGCACATGACTCTAACACGGGCACGTTATATATGACCCAAGTAAAGAGTAACTACATGAAAAAGGAACAAGTACAGACACATATATAGTCAAGCTTAAGTACTAAAACATTAATTCAATAAAGCTAGTCTATGTCTAACAATATACATAAAGAAACATCAACAAAATTTACAATATTCACCATAAACATCTTTTATTGTTGCAATCCAATAATTACATAACTATAAACTTACATTGTCCATGGAAGCGTTCTTATAAGAGATGACGACATTGTCAGGTTATATAAAGTCAGAATATTATATATACACTAAACTTCTTATGCCTCACAGGTTCATGCTAAGACTTCTAAAGTCTGAGCTCTACTATATCAAATTCCAACCCTTAAAATTAACTACTTACGTGACTATTTAAAAACGAATCACCTTATATTCGAGTGCTAAATGTCCTGAACCAACTATCTTTAGCAGATCATAAGCTACCGTTCGAACTCATGCCATACAAATCACATTCATTAAACTCGTTAACTGCCTTATAACAAGACATCTCAAAATTAACAATAGGCATATCTCCAATTTTCAGATTGAATTAAAATAACGAGAATCTAAATATTTCAAATCAGAAATTCCATTCGATTCGATGAACAGAAACTTCATAATTTGATGAACAGAAACGTTTCTCTAGATCTGTAAATTAAACCTAACAGTTCCGGAATCAAATTTAATCAAATACACAAACAATTTAAAGTTAATATCTACAATACTTTTTTAGATCCCGGCCGTCAAGTATCAATTCTACAGTTACCGTGCCCTAACACGATCTAAAACGCTTATAAATAAACACGATCGAAAACTAAAATGAAATTAAATAAATACAGTAAATGACAATTTATACATAAAATTGAATATATTTTAATGTTTATTGCGATGCGATACAATGTGATCTGAATACCTTTCGGAGAGCTGATGACCGACTTGATAACCGATGGCTTCGATTCTGCGAGCAGCAAGTTCAGGCTTCGATGCGTATAGATCATTGCAATATGATGACACAATTTCAGTAAGTAAACTGTCCATACAGCTTTCAGATACTTCTCGCGCCATTTCTCGATCTCCGTGTTTCTCGCACGGTGGTGATGATGATGATCTCCGGCGAATTTTGATAGCTACGATTTTTTGGAGTCAGAAGTTGGTTGTACGTTGTTATTAACAGCTTGTACTTTTTTTAGTTAACGATTGGGTCAAACTTTATCGTGTAATTAAACTTTTGTTAGATCATGGGCTCTTGGCCCATAATCAGTCACGTCCTTGTTTTTTCTAGTGTTTTCGTGACACTGGTTTTGTAAATATAATCGCAATATTCCGCGGCTAGATTTTTGCCCCATTTCTCCCGAAGTTTATTATGGGTTAAATTTCGTCCACCCGAAATAAACCTTTATGGTTTCACGGTGATTTAGTGTGTTCTTTACTTACTAGAGGTTGGGGATTGACCTGATATGTGACAGTTTCAGGGTGATTCATACGGATTTCTTGGTTGCGATCTTAGTTGATGCGTGATGGTGGGTCCTCGGTCGGAATTGACGCTTCTTTTGGGGTTGTGTTGGCGCTTTTGGCTTGTTTTCATTTTGCAATGGTCGAGTATGTGTTGTTAATTATATGGCTGGTTGATTAGGGGCTCTTGTTCATTAGATTTGTCCATTATATACATATTTTGCAAAGAAAATGAATAATAACTATGTGTTTATTAATTTTAATTTTCATTAAAATACTTAATCCATATACCAAAAATAAATCAATGCAATGATGATCAAGTATACATTTACATGAACTTAGTGCTTAAAGAAATATGCAGTTAAAACTTTAGCTTTCGTGTACTAACCCTAATCAATCGGGCAGTAGATCAAGGGTGGTTGAAGACTAATTTACCGACAAATGAGTTGAGCAATTTCGAGAGGCGGACGATGAGGGAAAGTTAACGTGAATATTTTGAGGTGTGGAACCCTGAAATGAAATTTAAATGTTTGAGGTTTGTATTTATATGTAACTCTAATTATTATTATTTTTTTTTTTTTTGGAAGATCAACTTTTATTAAGAACAAATATAACAATTACAAAGCGGTAGCTACGAGGAGCTCCTAATGAAACACGAGCCTACACACAATACAAAAACCCGAAAACTAATAATGGACACAAGCCAAACCTATACCTATTAATTACACATAGGGCAGACTAAGGAGAATACGCAAACGTGAATTTGGAGTATACTTGGGAAAAAACCCATTATCACAATTATTTTTCCGAAAGGTTAAAGAACTTGAAGAGACAAGCCGAGCAAATAACCGATACAGTATTGAGAAATCAACGACAAAGTAAACGGTTATCAACTCGTTTAATCACCAAACGGAGGAAACCATTGGGATAATGGATGAAAAAAAAACCCAATCTTTAGCCTATACCCATTTTAGTTGCTCGAACAAAGATTTTTGACAAAATTGCCCAAATCGTCCACGTGTTTATGGTTTTTTGCCCAAATCATCCATCTGTTAACAAAACTGCATAAATCATCCTTACATGCCAAATAACGTCCCAAATTAGTCCCTGTCTTAACTTTTGTTAAACTTTCCGTTAGTCAAAAATACACTATTGGCCCCTGAAGTTTCATAAAAGATTGCAACAAAGATCCTCTTCATCATCTTCAAGATGTACCTTTAGTGAAAGCTTAAAAGTCATGAATGTTGTTGTGCCTTGCATCAGGAGCAGGGTATGCAAGGAGCTTAGTACCAATGCTGACATTTGATGAGCAAATTAAAAGCCTTAATGTAAGTTTACATCTTTTTAACTTTTAATCAAGTGATTTATCGTTAAGAGAAATATTAGATTCTGAAAATGAAGTTCAAATTCATTTGCAGATTCACTCAAAGAATAAAACACAAATGTGAACACTAAAAGGAGAAAGAAGTTCCTCAGATCACACGAAAAAAAAACTATGGATAAATCATTTTGGAAAAAGATAAAATCGCTCTATGAAAGTCCCTACAAGAAAATGGAAAATTCAAATGTGGATACAATCGTGATATTGAGACCTAGTCAACCTGTTGTAGAATCTACGGTTGACTTAGGATGTCGGTGCTCGTACTTACACGCTCATCAAAGATCAACAAGCAAGCAACAAATAATCAAACACACTCATGTGTCGTTTAATTATGACACTAGAAAAAAACTGAAAAATGCAAAGAAGTTAAAGAACACTCAAAAGATGAAATCTTTTCGGTCTTCCAATAAAGAAGGTACTTCAAAGATGGAGAAATTGGCTTTTTACCGTTCACGAAGAAACGGGAACCATATGTATTTATTGAAGCAAAAAAAACACCTTGCTGAAAGGTTGAGGCAAGTTGGGTCGGGTGCAGTTGACCCTTCGGGTTCATCAAGTAAACGAGCTTCACGAACATTGGTCAAACATGTGTACAAGGGTGCACGATGGTTCGAGAATGGTAAATTTCACATTTCTTTTACTTAATAATAATTATAATTATATAGAGGTAGCAAAGTAGACAGTTATGTTATGATGAGTACAAGTAATAGGTCAAATTGGTAACATCAGTATATGTCATAATGGGTGGGTTGGGTTGGCCTCAAGCACTATTTTAAATCTCTTATATATACTTAATGAAAGGGAAGGGATATTCCCAAACAATCTTTTGATAGATCCACACAAGTTTGGTGATACTTTCCAATAATGTCCCTTCAATAAATTATAACAAAAAAACTTGTGAACATCTCATTAAGGGCAGTTTAGTAAATCTGTGTGAATTTATCAAAAACATGTTTGAAAATATCAACTCCCTTAATGAAAAAACTTACCAAATCCCTCTATAAATATAAATAACTTTGTTAATGTATGGATGAGTTTGGGTCAAGCTAGTAATATACTAATGTTTACAGGGGCCCGGAACATTTCTTGTCTGATACCAAATGATGGATGATGGATGATGGATTGGTAATTTAGTCTATACTCGAGAACTTTTCATTATATCGAGTAATTCATATTAAGAAAAGAATACTATATATGAATTCTATTTATAAATTTAATTGATTTTTTAAGCTTTCATTAAAAGTTCATGTTGAAGATGATGAAGAGAATCTTTGTTGCAATTTTTTATGAAACTTCAGGGACCTATAATATATTTTTGACTAACGGAGAGTTTAACAAAAGTTAAGGCAGAGACTAATTTGGGACGTTATTTGACATTTTAGAATGATATATGCAGTTTTGTTAACACATGACGATTTGGACAAAAAACCATAAACACAGGAAAGATTTGAGCAATTTTGTCAAGTTTTTTTTATACTCACACAAATTTTACTCAAAAAGTTTCGAATAATTACATTAAGAAAAAATTACGTCCATAGTACCTGTGGTTTGTCAAGTTTTTCATCACAACACCTAAACTTTGTTTTTAACTTCAATGGTACCTCAAATATATTGGACTAACGTAGATAGTACTTAAGACTAACTATGGTTAAGGTTTAACAAGTTATCCCTCACATGTGCCATGCATGTGAGGGCACTTTTGTCCGTTTACATTATTTATTAAAACTTTTAATATATATTTATAATAAATTGTTAATGATCGAGTAAATAATCAGTTTACATTCATTGCATGTAAGTAGTAATTTGATTCATGATGTGACTACCCGGAAATTTCCGAACAAATTTAAACTTAATCTTTATATGATTTCGACATGATAAGCAAAGTCTATTAAATTAAATTTCAAAATCTTTGAACTATGTTATGAAATCATTTGACCTTCGACTGTTCTCGACGATTCACGAACCATTATGTGTAAATAAATATATAAATATATATATATATATATATATATATATATATATATATATATATATATATACATATATATATATATATATATATATATATATATATATATATATATATATATATATATATATATATATATATATATATTAATTATTATAAATTAAAATATTATATGAGTTAATTAAATATGTAAATAAAATAATATATGATATTATTATTAAAATGAATCTAGATATGTAACATATATTGAATGTGTATTTATATGGTTTCGAATTTAATTAGTAAACGATAATAGTACTCGTTTGTCAGTCGATTGATACTAAGCAAGTTAAATTCAAACTTAAATGATTTTAAAATAAACGGTGATCCGAAAATGAGTTCTATAAATTATAGGCTTATTAAAAATGTATTTAGGAACTATTTATTTTATTTTAAAACTTTTTATATTTTACTTGGAGTTGGGAGTGAGTAATTAGTGTAATTTTTATTTAATAATTGATGCTCGAATTTTATACCATAATGGCCAAAATAAATAAATATAGTTAATTTAAAAATATGAGATTTTTCTGAGAACTTTTATCCGCCACTGAATCATCAACGGAGCACGAAATACTATTCCTAATAAAAGTGTCGGCAGAATAGGAGATGGATATTTTTTCTTCTTGCACGTTCTAAATTCATTTGATATTAATTAATGGTTTGTTACTGTGTTAAATTTCTGTTTCTTCCCTTGATTGATACTTTACACTTCTTTACATACACATACACATACATATACTAAGAAGTTTTAGGAACACACACTCACTTACATAATCACTACAACCGGCCATCCCCTTCATCAATACCATTTTTGTTAAGCATCAAGTCATCAATCTCATTCAAACATAGAAACTCATTTACTTTACTACTATTACTTTCAAACCACCATCTTTGAGGATCATCAACAGAACTACTACTATAAAACTTCGATTACAACTTGTTTATATTTTTTTATTAATCATCATCATCCATATTATGCAACTGTTGACTGCTATTCTTACTTTTCTCCTAGCTATTGCTCGGCAACCATTATCATCGAATCACAGCCACTACCTTCTTGTTTAAACCATATCTCCATTTAGGCCCACATATGCTACAATTGTTCGTACAACCCAGAAACCGAACACCAACCTTTATATTTTGATTGCCAACGTAACCCAAATCCACCTTCATCACACCCAAGCAATTGTGAATTACTCAACATCAACCGACCACCGCTACTGCTTGTTTTGATTTATGATGATCATCACCCATCCATTTGTTTCTGTTGCAACTCACCATCACCACCACAAGTCACCATGGAGCAACCATTATTGCTAATTATTTCCTGCCCGAAAACCATCACCACCCATCTACTACTTTTAAAACCGCCAATGAGACCTACAACAAAACCTGCTAATGTTTTTATCCATTATACTTCAATTACCATATCATTACACCCATCATCATTACTGCTACAGCAGTACTTTTTTTCTTCTTCCTATTTCAGTCCAACAAAACTACCACGAATTAAAACGGTTACAGTTACTATTGCTTTGTCAACCACCAATATCAATCATGAACTATAACCATGATCTACATCAACCGAACCCAGTGTTTAGTTTGTTTACTGCCTCAGTTTAAATCCACAACACACAACACATAATCTCATCCGATTATTACAATTCATAACTACTAATCTGCTTCGTTCTCCATAGTTATTTGATGTTGATGAACAGTGAAGAATGATGATTATGAAAACGATTACGAATAGATGATAACATAATAATTATGATGATGATGATTTTGATATTACGATGGTAATAATATGGAAGAGAATACTATTACGATGATAACTGTGACGATCGCTCCAAATCCATATGGACGAACACGTTATTCATCGATTTCATTGCTAGGTATTTGACCTCTATATGATACGTTTTGTAAACATTGCATTCTTTTGAAAAGGCACACCATAAATGAATATTTAAATCAAAGATTTTCGACAGCTGATGATTTCTACATATAGACAATCACCGTAAATAATAGTTTACAATAGTACTTCAGTTGACAATGCAGTCAAAATAAGATACATGGTGATGATTTGGTGAATGTAACGTTTCCTTGAAAAATATGCCATGTAAGACTGCATGCACATAACTTGTCTAACATATAAGCAAACAGCGGAAGACTTCTAGGGAACCTGAGAATAAACATGCTAACAAGTGTCAACACAAAGGTTGGTGAGTTCATAGTTTTAATGTTTTGGATAATCTGTACATAAAGGTGGATCACAAGATTTCAGTTGTTTCATCCAGAAACGTTTATCAAATTATTCTACAAGATTGAGCACCCTGGTAACTAAACTTTAACGTTATAATAAGTACCCCTGTTTCAACATACATGCAACCAACATGTACAATACACGCAAACCAACGTGTACTAAACTCAAATAGCATACGTCTGTTTTATAGTTCAGGCTAGGGTTTCTATACCTGGAACAGACGGGGATGTCAAGCCCTATGGATCCATATATAACTACTCGCGCCCACCAGTTCTTATAACCGGCAGTTACTAGTTACTAGTTACCAAAGCTAAGAGATTTTCGGTTCAAACTCGGTGTAGAATTTAATATGTACTTGTATCCATTGCGTTTAAAATAAAGTGCATGTATTCTCAGCCCAAAAATATAGATTTCAAAAAGCAATTAAAAAGGGAGCAAATGAAACTCACCTTAGCAGCATATAAAGTCGTTCATCAAAATGTGACCGAAACTCGGATTATCAAATAACCGTAGATCTTAACTTAGAGAACATATGTTGGTCAATAAATGTCTATCAAGCTAGGTCAGGTCATAGTGTATAACAATCCTAATGCTCGAGATCGACATACAAAAGTTATCCAAAGTTGTTTCAAAAAGTCAATTTTGACAATAGTTCAACAAAACAAGACGTGCTTTATATAAGAATTCATTTACTCGGCTGGTAATATTTAAAAATCCATTTTATCAATCTCGTAAACAAGTTGTTTAAATCTTAATTGCAGATTCAAAAGCAATTTCAATTAACGTCAATCATAATTCAGTTGATCATATCTTTTAATTCGTTCATCGAAACTATTCGATATCTAAATGAAAAGTTATTGATTTTTCGTTAGCTTTCCAAAAACATGTATATCATATACCTTTTACCAGTAATATATGTATTTAATTCGTGATTCATTATAAACTATTTAACGGCGAAATTTAGTATACAAGCATGCATAAACATATATACTCGAGCACTAGACATGGATACTGTGATGACCCGGAAATTTCTGACCAAATTTAAACTTAATCTTTATATGGTTTCGATACGATAAGCAAAGTCTGTTAGGTTGAGTCTCAAAAATTTTTGAACTGTTTCATCTATTAAATTGACCTTCGACCATTTCTGACGATTCACGAACCAATTTAATTGTAAATAAATATGTTAATATATATATATATATATATATATATATATATATATATATATATATATAAATATATGTGTGTGTGTGTGTGTATGTGTGTGTGTGTATATATTAGTATTAAGTAACTATATGTAATATTATATATAATAATATATAAATAAGAATAAATATGAATACAGTCATATATTCCAATCAATTGTCTACTTTTCCTGAAATTCCGTGAGTTAGTCTAACAGTAAACAAATCCGTGTAATTTGAATTATGAAACACAATTATTGTTTTCTTTTCATTATCTATTATTCTCTATATAGAATTGCATATACAATTGCATATATATAGTTATATTTTGCATACAATCAGATAGGTACAAACATCTTCCACTTGATCAACCATATTAACCACACCACTGATCACCACTTAAAAACCGAACACCACAATTCACCAGTAAACGGCCACCATTACTATAGTGAACACACCCAACCACCACCTTCATTCTCGAACACCACAACGAACCACCACTATCATGTTTCACCGGCAACCACCATAGTCCCATCATCTCCACCACTTCACCCTCTAAATTCATCACCCCGACCCATGACAAACAACCACAAACTGCGTTTTTAGATTTATTTTTTTTTTCTTCTTCTGACATGCACGACAACCATCACCTTCACATTGATATTGCTGCTGCCACGGTTGTATTCTGTTTATGTTTCTATTCATCATACCACCCAAAAACAGCCACATATTATTACTTTTTCCTTCGATTTAATCGACACAAAGAAACAAGAGAATAAAAAGGAAAAGAGATACCACCTACTTGTCTACTTGCAAAAAGGAGAAAAGAAAGATAGAATGGGTTACATTCCAAAGCTTGCCAACTACTATGCTGTATATAAATGGCGTTTTTTTTAGCAAGTGGGACTAGGTAGCTTTAATGGCCGACAAACCTTTAAACAACAATACTCCATTTGATTATTAAAGGAAAACAGAATTTATTGAATTGTTTATGGACCACACATCCTAATTATTTTAGTCGATCAATTTGGTGGAATTACAAGTGGCTTTCTCGTTTTCTTGTTTTCTTTATAGCGATCGACAACCAATTAACCATAAAACCCAACTTGATTTGTATAGGAATGTCACTATGTTTTCCTTTAAACTGTGATATACTGAACCCACAAAAATCATTGAGCAACTGCTACACCTTCTCCTGTTCGGTTCAGCACAAAACCAAACCATCACCTTCTATCAACAAGCCGACACCCAAAACAAGAAACCTGCTAGACTGTTGTCGGTACCGTCTTCTTTTTATTTTAATAACCATGGCCACATAAATAATTGGGGTTTTGCAATATGGGGAATATTATATAGTGCTGTAGGTATCAAGTGGATCAAAAGAACCCTTTATGGCCGAC
Organism: Rutidosis leptorrhynchoides; assembly: GCF_046630445.1. Lineage (NCBI taxonomy): Eukaryota > Viridiplantae > Streptophyta > Magnoliopsida > Asterales > Asteraceae > Rutidosis > Rutidosis leptorrhynchoides. The sequence continues at coordinate 62,771,762 of NC_092334.1, forward strand.
AAATGGGATTTTTAGTTGGACATTTCATAAAATTTGTTTTTGAGGTAATTTTAATAAGAATTGCGTATGATTATAATGATAATTTATGGTTATGATAAAAAGAGTTGATAATGGTGAAATTAGAATCATAAATAATGAACAAGTGAAGGTAATGAACTAGGATGATGGATGTTGAAGATGATATAGATAGTAGCGATGAGGTTATGTTAATGATGATTGTGTTTTACGATTAAAAATGATTACGGGTGTGATGTGGTTATAATGAGGAACATACGATCGTGATGCTTTTATTATGATGATATAGATGATAGTAACAATGATGTAGGATCGTGTGATGTTTATGAGATGATGATAAAAAGGGTTTTATTAATGATTATGTTAATGGTTAAATGATGGAGTTTAGATGATGATAAAGGATGATTAAGATGATGATGAGGATGGAATAATACGGAGTATGCGAAAGATGATGATGATGGAATGATGCGATCGTGATGATGAAACTGTATGAGAATATGTCTAATCGAATCCAACACACACAAAGCTAATTCATCGTGGGCTGAGGGATATTGGGCCAGCTTATTTCAGGCCATGAATGCATTTAAATATGTTGGGCTGAATTCTTATAGATGGGCCGAGATCCTTATTTTTTTCTGTTGGGCCGAATAAAGGATTAAAACATTATGGGTATTAATTGAATCAGGAAAGGAATAGACAGTGTTTTGGTTAGGCATGTGGTCATTTAGCGAGAGGTCTCGGGTTTGAGCTCGGGCGGAGACACTTTATGTTATTTATTTTTGGAAGCTTTTTTCATGAGGTAGCTATTACTATTACTATTATTATTATTATTATTATTATTATTATTATTATTATTATTATTATTATTATTATTATTATTATTATTATTATTATTATTATTATTATTATTATTATTATTATTATTATTATTATTATTATCATGGTCCTTAACTTCGTATTATTACAAATATCAACTTTTACAAACAGAAGATATTTTTATAAAAATATATTTATTATAAGTTATACTAATATTACATAATATTATGTTCTAGCTAATATAATATTATAACGTTACTTAAATTACATATATATCAAATAAGTATCATAACAAAATATATAATTTTGCTCAATTACGATTATATGTTTTAATATATATAAATGATATAGGTTCGTGAATCCGAGGCCAACCCTACACTTGTTCATTGTCGTCATATGTATTTTTACTACAAAATACATTAGGTGAGTTTCATTTGCTCCCTTTTACTCTTTACATTTTTGGGGCTGAGAATACATGTAAATGTTTTATTAACTGTTTTACAATATTTATATGCGTGAGTTTCATCTACCTTTTTACCCTTTATATTTTTGGGCTGAGAATACATGCGCAACTTTTATAACTGTTTTACGAAATAGACACAAGTAATCGAAATTACGTTCTATGGTTGAATGATCGAAACTGAATATGCCCCTTTTTATTAAGTCTGGTAATCTAAGAATTAGGGAACAGAAACCCTAATTGACGCGAACTCTAAAGATAGATCTATTGGGCCTAACGAACCCCATCCAAAGTACCGGATGCTTTAGTACTTCGAAATTTATATCATGTCCGATGGAGGATCCCGGAATGATGGGGATATTCTTATATATGCATCTTGTTAATGTCGGTTACCAGGTGTTCACCATATGAATGATTTTTATCTCTATGTATGGGATGTGTATTGAAATATGAAATCTTGTGGTCTATTAAAATATTGAAATGATTGTTATGTTAAACTAATGAACTCACCAATCTTTTGGTTGACACTTTAAAGCATGTTTATTCTCAGGTATGAAAGAAATCTTCCGCTGTGCATTTGCTCATTTTATAGATATTACTTGGAGTCATTCATGGCATATTTCAAAAGACGTGGCATTCGAGTCGTCGAGTTCAACAAGATTATTATTAAGTCAATTATAGTTAGATATATTATGAAATGGTATGCATGCCGTCAACTTTCGATGTAATGAAAGATTGTCTTTTCAAAAACGAATGCAATGTTTGTAAAATGTATCATATAGAGGTCAAGTACCTCGCGATGTAATCAACTGTTGTAAATCGTTTATAATAGATATGGACTTTGTCCGGATGGATTAGGACGGGTCCTTTCAGTTGGTATCAGAGCAGAGGTCTTAGCGAACCAGGTCTGCATTAGTGTGTCTAACTGATAAGTCGTTAGGATGCATTAGTGAGTCTGGACTTCGACCGTGTCTGCATGTCAAAAGTTTTGCTTATCATTCATGTCGAAAATCATCTACTTATCGTCCTTAGAAAATTACCTGATTATCATTCTTAGTCTAGACACATCTTACTGCAATGATTGCATGATTAGTGTATAGACAAAATTCGTATCTTAGCATATCTGTTACTGTAGACTTTGCCTGACAACTTCTGTAGATTCCTCCGTAACTTATGGGATTTTAGTATTATATATGCATATGTAAATTATGTATTGTAGGGTACTAATCTACATCCTATAATCTATTTCTTATCGAAAATCCTTCATCTGATCGTACGAGACAAATCCCTCAACCAGTTCGAGTCCCTCAGATTTCGATAGCTATTCCGATAGTTATTCCGACAGCTATTCCGATATGGATTTCCACTCGAACTCCGAAAGCAGCATAACCAGAATGAATCAACTAATTCATATGATGAGTTCGTAGTCTATTAAATCAATAGAGATGCGCAGAAGGCAATCCCTTCCACCAACCGAATTCACCTCTTAACAATGAACCTGAAGCGTTTACCGGTGAACCTGTTCGAGACACCATTTTCAGTCTCATTTCCAGGGTAACTCGACAAGATTATATTCTATCCGCAATTCTGAACCTTATTCATCTGCTCCTTCCGACCGACAATCATCCCGGAGTAATACAAGAAGTCAATGAACCTCGCGCTCTAGTAATCAATTTGGAGAATATGGTGCAAAACGTACCAGCTTCAGCAACATCACCAGCACCAACATCAATACCAGTACCACCAACAAATCAAGTTCACATCATACATCTCAACATCTAATTATGTACCTCGAGCATAATCATAAATCTGCGAATCGTTCTACATCATTTATTTTCGTTCGACATGACGATTATGTAATCTTCAATGTTTTAGAGATTATATATTCTAGTTCTAAACGGTAAATCAAATGAGATTAATATTATATTAACTCATTAAATCTATGAATACATCTGAAGAAAATATATATGTATATATATTTTCATAAAGATTGTAATTAAAAATTCTCTTGTACAAACTGTTAATGGTGAAAATATTTTAACGGGTAGGTAATACCAGAGGAATATTTAAATTTCACATTAATAAGTTACATTGTACGTTCTTCTAATCTGATTCAACAGTCATTTACTATCCTACTTGCAACCACAACTATACGAATCCATTCATCATATAATAACTATTTTCATTCAAATTCAAATTTCCTATTAGGATTTTGATATATCAGAATCCAACAAGTGGCATAATGAAGAAAAAATGGACATAATAAAAATTGATTAGAAACACATTAATTAACAATATGAAATTTTGTTAAGAATCCACGCTAACAAAATCCTAGCTAACTGTTCCTAGCTAACTGTTAATTCCGTATTACATTTTATTTATCGCAATTTAATTATCGCAATTTATTTTATCACAATTTAATTCTCGCAATTTTATTTATTGTTAATTAATTTCTGTTATTTACTTTACGCACTTTATTTATCGTTATTTAATTTCTGTTATTTATTTTACGCACTTTAGATATCGGGACACGTATTTAAGGTTTTGACATATCATATCGACGCATCTATATATATTATTTGGAATCACCATAGACACTCTATATGCAGTAATGATTGAGTTCTCTATACAGGGTTGAGGTTGATTCTACAATAATATATATAGTTTGAGTTGTGATCGAGTCTGAGACGTATATGGGTCACGACATGTATAAATTAATTCGAATATTATATATTAAACTATATATGAATTATTCGACTGTCAACGGTGGACTATCAACTGTAGATTAATAACATTAAACAATTAAAATAAATTAAAATATTGATTATAACATATGAAACTAAACAATTCTTCAAGTTGCCACTTGATTTCATCTTAAACCTTAATTGTACCTTGACAATTACAATCTGCATTCAAACCTTTCATGATTCTTGAAAACACCTCAATCAAGAGGATGAACCAACCGCACTTCATCTACGGAGGGAAAGATTTATGCATTTAGTTATGCACCTGGAAACTCTCGGCAACTGAGTAAAAGTTTAACACGTAGCCGCGTCAGATCCTTTGGCATTTATTAGCAAAAATAACTTTGCGATTTTTTTTTTCAAAGTAGCAAATTTTGTCACAGCTTCAGCAAATCAACTTCGACTTTTCGTTCGAAACAACCTTATTATCACCTTGATTATTATGTATGTTCTTTTATTATTACCTGGGAACCTTTCATATTCCACCATATTACCATCAGCGTTTAATCATCTAAAAATACAATTCTCCTGAAACCACCTCGAATTGATAACCGATGATTCAGATATGGCTGCATTAAATGCGGAGGAAACAGAAAAATGGTAGATGGTCTAAACGACCAAAAGTTTGATGATAAAGAAAGGAGTGTTAGGAACGCTCGATAGAAAATTGAGTATTGAAAAACAGATTGAGCTACCCATGAAGGTAACCAAGGACAAATACAAGGACCAAACCCTATATTCAAAAGATTCAGGTAATTCTGGATCCGTTGAAATCTTTAGAGGATATCTTGCTCCGAAGTCATGTTAAAATCTTGCGGAAAATCTTTCCCCATCAACCATCGAACTTAGAGATTCCAAAATATCATCATCAATATCTTCGATATTTCTGAGGATATTTTCATAAATATTCTCGTCCGAAATTATATACCTCCTGGTGCTTCCTGTGTATCATTATATTGGAAACATTCAATAGAAAATTTAGTACAGAAAAGCAGATTATGCGAAACTAGGAAGAAAGTCGTGGACAAATCACTAAGAATAAGTTTGACTTCAAAGAATCCAAATGATTCAATGTCTACTAAAGTCTTTAGTGAATATCTTGCTCCTTACTCTAAACCATTACAGATAATAGTTTCTATCATCCTCTGATCTTAAATATTCAAAGATATTATCGTACCTTTCATTATAAATATCCTCGATATTTTTGAATATATTTTCATAACTAATCTTATCTAAAATCATTTATCTCTTTGAGATATCAGTGTTACATCATAGGAGAAACTATTAGCTTCTATATTCTGCGAATTTTCTAATTTAAAAATATGAATGTTTTTGAGGTAGTGTTGGGAACTGATGCATGAGTTAGTATAATATAATGACACTTGATCAACGTGATTATATTACAGTAAGTCATGCTGAGTTTCTAAATGGAACGTGATGATTCACATATCATAACGTCATCATGTGCCATGTTACATAACTCTGTCATTCTGCTTAACTTCTGAACATATCAAGAAAGTATATTCTTGATAGTTCTATTCTCAGTGAATCTGGTAATTTGACAAATCAAATCATGCTATTACGTTCCTTCTTTTTTAGAACATTAACAATGTTCATTCTGAAACTCCATATCTATGAATTTTGGACCATTACCAGAGATGTCTAATCGTAAAAAGTAGAAACGAAGGGACAAAGCTCCAAAAGAAATAGAAAATTTGAGTATAAATCGCAGCAAAATAGAAGAGAGCATTAACTGTGGATGACAATGATTATAGAAAACGGAAGCAGGGATTTCAAAATATAAGAGAAAATATAAAGCCCAATAACAACACGGAGATTACAAACCATGAATATTAATACGAATAGCAATATAAAAACACGGTATAATTAAGAATAGTATCACCCCAAGGTAATAGTAGAAGTAAACAGATTCGTCTGGTGAAAGATTGAAAAGAAAGATAGAAATAATAATTAGGAAAATATCAAGGATTAGAACTGGACTAAGCATTTACATAATCTTTTGAATGTATGAACTAAGAAGGAAAGTATAGGGATGATGAGAATAATGGGACGAAGGAGTTTAATTTATAATGGAAACATCAGACAGAGTAATCGAGGCAGATCACAGTATTTAATTATAGAGATCTTAATTTCCTTATTCACCGAAAAAAAAAATCAAATCTTATAGATTTCAAAGATTTTCTTTTAAATCCCTTGAATTCCGGAATTCAACCCTCTACGTCAAAAGTTAAGACGCACCTTATTTTCTAAATTCAATCGCGACTACGTCAAAAGTTATGGAAAATCTCCATTTCTTCATCTCGATCTTTTGTGATAACTTCATTCATACTCTTCGGATAATCGAATTGTTTTATCCATATTACTCAATGATGATGAAACTCTATTTATCAACTCATATTCATCATAAAAACATTTTTATTGTTAGCCATAACCACCTCACTCAAATTTCGGGACGAAATTTCTTTAACGGGTAGGTACTGTGATGACCCGGAAATTTCTGACCAAATTTAAACTTAATCTTTATATGGTTTCGATACGATAAGCAAAGTCTGTTAGGTTGAGTCTCAAAAATTTTTGAACTGTTTCATCTATTAAATTGACCTTCGACCATTTCTGACGATTCACGAACCAATTTAATTGTAAATAAATATGTTAATATATATATATATATATATATATATATATATATATATATATATAAATATATGTGTGTGTGTGTGTGTGTATGTGTGTGTGTGTATATATATTAGTATTAAGTAACTATATGTAATATTATATATAATAATATATAAATAAGAATAAATATGAATACAGTCATATATTCCAATCAATTGTCTACTTTTCCTGAAATTCCGTGAGTTAGTCTAACAGTAAACAAATCCGTGTAATTTGAATTATGAAACACAATTATTGTTTTCTTTTCATTATCTATTATTCTCTATATAGAATTGCATATACAATTGCATATATATAGTTATATTTTGCATACAATCAGATAGGTACAAACATCTTCCACTTGATCAACCATATTAACCACACCACTGATCACCACTTAAAAACCGAACACCACAATTCACCAGTAAACGGCCACCATTACTATAGTGAACACACCCAACCACCACCTTCATTCTCGAACACCACAACGAACCACCACTATCATGTTTCACCGGCAACCACCATAGTCCCATCATCTCCACCACTTCACCCTCTAAATTCATCACCCCGACCCATGACAAACAACCACAAACTGCGTTTTTAGATTTATTTTTTTTTCTTCTTCTGACATGCACGACAACCATCACCTTCACATTGATATTGCTGCTGCCACGGTTGTATTCTGTTTATGTTTCTATTCATCATACCACCCAAAAACAGCCACATATTATTACTTTTTCCTTCGATTTAATCGACACAAAGAAACAAGAGAATAAAAAGGAAAAGAGATACCACCTACTTGTCTACTTGCAAAAAGGAGAAAAGAAAGATAGAATGGGTTACGTTCCAAAGCTTGCCAACTACTATGCTGTATATAAATGGCGTTTTTTTTAGCAAGTGGGACTAGGTAGCTTTAATGGCCGACAAACCTTTAAACAACAATACTCCATTTGATTATTAAAGGAAAACAGAATTTATTGAATTGTTTATGGACCACACATCCTAATTATTCTAGTCGATCAATTTGGTGGAATTACAAGTGGCTTTCTCGTTTTCTTGTTTTCTTTATAGCGATCGACAACCAATTAACCATAAAACCCAACTTGATTTGTATAGGAATGTCACTATGTTTTCCTTTAAACTGTGATATACTGAACCCACAAAAATCATTGAGCAACTGCTACACCTTCTCCTGTTCGGTTCAGCACAAAACCAAACCATCACCTTCTATCAACAAGCCGACACCCAAAACAAGAAACCTGCTAGACTGTTGTCGGTACCGTCTTCTTTTCTATTTTAATAACCATGGCCACATAAATAATTGGGGTTTTGTCATATGGGGAATATTATATAGTGCTGTAGGTATCAAGTGGATCAAAAGAACCCTTTATGGCTGACAAATGGGATTTTTAGTTGAACATTTCATAAAATTTGTTTTTGAGGTAATTTTAATAAGAATTGCGTATGATTATAATGATAATTTATGGTTATGATAAAAAGAGTTGATAATGGTGAAATTAGAATCATAAATAATGAACAAGTGAAGGTAATGAACTAGGATGATGGATGTTGAAGATGATATAGATAGTAGCGATGAGGTTATGTTAATGATGATTGTGTTTTACGATTAAAAATGATTACGGGTGTGATGTGGTTATAATGAGGAACATACGATCGTGATGCTTTTATTATGATGATATAGATGATAGTAACAATGATGTAGGATCGTGTGATGTTTATGAGATGATGATAAAAAGGGTTTTATTAATGATTATGTTAATGGTTAAATGATGGAGTTTAGATGATGATAAAGGATGATTAAGATGATGATGAGGATGGAATAATACGGAGTATGCGAAAGATGATGATGATGGAATGATGCAATCGTGATGATGAAACTGTATGAGAATATGTCTGATCGAATCCAACACACACAAACCTAATTCATCGTGGGCTGAGGGATATTGGGCCAGCTTATTTCAGGCCATGAATGCATTTAAATATGTTGGGCTGAATTCTTATAGATGGGCCGAGATCCTTATTTTTTTCTGTTGGGCCGAATAAAGGATTAAAACATTATGGGTATTAATTGAATCAGGAAAGGAATAGACAGTGTTTTGGTTAGGCATGTGGTCATTTAGCGAGAGGTCTCGGGTTTGAGCTCGGGCGGAGACACTTTATGTTCTTTATTTTTGGAAGCGTTTTTCATGAGGTAGCTATTACTAGTATTATTATTATTATTATTATTATTATTATTATTATTATTATTATTATTATTATTATTATTATTATTATTATTATTATTATTATTATTATTATTATTATTATTATCATGGTCCTTAACTTCGTATTATTACAAATATCAACTTTTACAAACAGAAGATATTTTTATAAAAATATATTTATTATAAGTTATACTAATATTAAATAATATTATGTTCTAGCTAATATAATATTATAACGTTACTTAAATTATATATATATCAAATAAGTATCATAACAAAATATATAATTTTGCTCAATTACGATTATATGTTTTAATATATATAAATGATATAGGTTCGTGAATCCGAGGCCAACCCTACACTTGTTCATTGTCGTCATATGTATTTTTACTACAAAATACATTAGGTGAGTTTCATTTGCTCCCTTTTACTCTTTACATTTTTGGGGCTGAGAATACATGCAAATGTTTTATTAACTGTTTTACAATATTTATATGCATGAGTTTCATTTACCTTTTTACCCTTTATATTTTTGGGCTGAGAATACATGCGCAACTTTTATAACTGTTTTATGAAATAGACACAAGTAATCGAAATTACGTTCTATGGTTGAATGATCGAAACTGAATATGCCCCTTTTTATTAAGTCTGGTAATCTAAGAATTAGGGAACAGAAACCCTAATTGACGCGAACTCTAAAGATAGATCTATTGGGCCTAACGAACCCCATCCAAAGTACCGGATGCTTTAGTACTTTGAAATTTATATCATGTCCGATGGAGGATCCCGGAATGATGGGGATATTCTTATATATGCATCTTGTTAATGTCGGTTACCAGGTGTTCACCATATGAATGATTTTTATCTCTATGTATGGGATGTGTATTGAAATATGAAATCTTGTGGTCTATTAAAATATTGAAATGATTGTTATGTTAAACTAATGAACTCACCAATCTTTTGGTTGACACTTTAAAGCATGTTTATTCTCAGGTATGAAAGAAATCTTCCGCTGTGCATTTGCTCATTTTATAGATATTACTTGGAGTCATTCATGGCATATTTCAAAAGACGTGGCATTCGAGTCGTCGAGTTCAACAAGATTATTATTAAGTCAATTATAGTTAGATATATTATGAAATGGTATGCATGCCGTCAACTTTTGATGTAATGAAAGATTGTCTTTTCAAAAACGAATACAATGTTTGTAAAATGTATCATATAGAGGTCAAGTACCTCGCGATGTAATCAACTGTTGTGAATCGTTTATAATCGATATGGACTTTGTCCGGATGGATTAGGACGGGTCCTTTCAGATACACAATTAATATATAAAAGATAAGATATGAATGCTCACGTATCAATATTGTGATTCAATATTGTAGGAAAGTACGTAGACACAACGGAGATGATAAACACTAGGTTTGACTTGCGAATAGTACCCATGAATATTACCCATAACCTTCATAGCTATAACCCAAAGTTTCCTTAGCTCTATCCCGCTTGAAAACCCATTTTGAAAGTGACACGCTGATAACCTCGTCGTAATATTTTATGTAATAATATTACTAAAAATAATACTAATAATAATAATAATAATAAGATTAATAATATTATTAATCTTAATAATAATAATAATAATAATAATAATAATAATAATAATAATAATAATAATAATAATATATAAATATAATACGGAGCAAGAGATAGATTGAAGAAATATATATTGAATTCGATCACCAAGCTTCGCATTTTATAGTACCTGACTTGTCCCAGCCCACCATGCGATCGCATGGTTTTTGGGCATCAAGGCCATGCGATCGCATGGCCCTCTGATCCAGCTCACATTTGTTTAACTTTTAGCTTGTCGACATATTTTTATATAATATATATAATATATTTAATTTAAATAATTAATTATATATTATATTAAATTCACGTGCATAGTTGACTTGTAATTTTTGTTCCGATAAGTCGTACGTCATCACTCGACTCATGTCCCGGTTTCGGTTTCTCGAACGCATTTTTGTACGCTTAGAAAACTTGCATTTTACGTTTCGTGACTCGTACTTTTGTCAAAATATAGTCTTAAATTACCAATAATTTATCTTATTTGAAATGTAACTTATACATTTGAGTGTTTTGGTCATTTACTTCTATAAATCATTGTCTCGGTATTTACTAATGTAATAATATTATCAAACGTTTTATAACCAAATTAATATTACATTTTATCATATTGATAAATATATATTTTCAATATTAATAAACACGTTTTAAAATACATATCGCAAGTTATTCATATATCTAATTCCAACAGTTAATATTCCTTATTATTGTATGTGTCCAAATTACGTTATTTAAACAAAAACATATTAACAATCAATTCTATAATATCTGAAAACGTTTTCACACATTTGAAACACCATCAATTGAATATTATGCGGTTTAGTTTTCCACTAACTTTTATCTAACTTTCGTTATCAAACACTTTACCATTTATTCTGAATACCGTTATAAATGAACGATTTCTCAATTCAGTGTGGACCTCACAACAGAGACTTGTAATAATATCATAATTCTTAAGGGACTCAGTAAATATCTTTTAATTCAATCATTTGGCATAATCTTTTAACTTCGTAGTTAAATATATCAATCAGATAATCAAACCAATAAGGTTAATGCACAGTATCATTTTCTTAACACTTTGTTATGTTTTCAAGTTATAGTATATATATGTATCTATTTACATATATTTGTTCGCGAATCGTTGAGAACAATCGAAGGGTATTTGAATAGTTCAAGAATTTTAGGATTCAACTTCATAGACTTTGCTTATCATGTCGGAAACGTTAAAGATTAAGTTTAAATTTGGTCAGAAATTTCCGGATCATCACAGTACCTCCCCGTTAAAGAAATTTCGTCTCAAAATTTGAGTGAGGTCGTCATGGCTAACAATAAAAATGTTTTCATGACGAATATGTGTTGATAAATAGAATTTTTATCACCGTTGAATAATATGGATAAAAAAAATCCAATTACTCGAAGCGTATGAGGGAAGTTATCGTAATAGAGTGAAATGGAGAATAGAGATGCGTCTTATCTCTTGACATAGTAACGATTGATTTCCAGAATTTAAGGAATAGAAAATCTTCATTATCTAAATAAGATTTGATTCTTCAGAATTTGCGGAAATTAGGATTTTCTTTGATTAAATGCGTAATCTGCCTCAATTGCTATGTCTGATATTTCGCTATAAATTGACCTCTTCCATTTCATTTATTTTCACCACTCCTATAACCTTCTTCCTTATTTAATACTTCTTAATAGATTGTGAAAATGCTTCATCTAATTCTGATTCTTGATATACTCCTAACTTTCATATCTATCATTCTTCTTTTTCATCTGCCGCCGGAGGAATCTATTCACTTTTACTATACTCTTGGCTTTATAGTGTTTTTAGTTCTCCCGTGTCTTTACGTTGCAATACTTATTGATATACATGGTTTGTAATATATGTGTTGTTGTCAGGCTTTATATTTTCCCTTATATTTAGGAGCTTCATGCTTTCGTTTTTTCTTCCCGACTTCAAGCCAAGCGAATAATGGTCCAGAATTCGTAGGTATGGATTTTGAAATGAACATAGTTAATGTTCTAAGAAGGGAATTGTAATGGCACGATCTTGATTTGTCAAATTACCAGAATATCCAAAAAAGACCGAATCATCAAGAAATATATTTTCTTGATATATTTAGAGATTATATAGAATGAAAGAGTTATGTAACATGGTTCATGATGAGTGTGTGATCTGTGAATCTTTATCACGTTCCATTAGAAACTCAGCATGACTTACTGTAATATAATCACGTTGATCAAGTGTCATTATATTATACTAATTCATGCTTCAGTTCCCAATACTACTTCAAAACATTCATATTTTAAACTTGAAGGTTTCAGAATTTAGAAACTAAAATAGTTTCTTTTATAATGTATTACAGATAGCGCGAAGAGATGAATGATTTCAGATAAGTATAGTTATGAAATATCTTCAGAAATATCGAGGATATTTATAATGAAAGATACGATGATATCTTAGAATATTTAAGATAAGATGATGATGAAGAATATTGTCCGTAAAGGTTTTGGAGTAAGGAGCAAGGTATTCGTTAATGACTTCAGTAGACACTGAATCATTTGAATTCTTTGAAGGCAGGTTTAGTCTTTGTAATTTGTCCACAGCCTCCTTCTGAAATGTCCCGTTCATATTGATTATAAACGTTCCATATTAATTGATTTTGTTGCGAGGTTTTGACCTCTATATGAGACATTTTTCAAAGACTGCATTCATTTTTAAAACAACCATAACCATTATTTTATCAATAAAGGTTTCAAAAGCATTACGTAGATTATCAAATAATGATAATCTAAAATATACTGTTTACACACGACCATTACATAATGGTTTACATTAGAAATATATTACATCGACATATGTTTCTTGAATGCAGTTTTTACACAAAATCATACAAACATGGACTCCAAATCTTGTCCTTATTTTAGTATGCAATAGCGGAAGCTCTTAGTATTCACCTGAGAATAAACATGCTTTAAACGTCAACACAAATGTTGGTGAGTTATAGGTTTAACCTAAATATATATCAAATCGTAACAATAGACCACAAGATTTCATATTTCAATACGCATCCCATAAATAGAGATAAAAATCATTCATATGGTGAACACCTGGTAACCGACATTAACAAGATGCATAATATAAGAATATCCCCATCATTCCGGGACACCCTTCGAATATGATATAAATTTCGAAGTACTAAAGCATCCGGTACTTTGGATGGGGTTTGTTAGGCCCAATAGATCTATCTTTAGAATTCGCGTCAATTAGGGTGTATATTCCCTAATTCTTAGATTACCAGACTTAATAAAAGGGGCATATTCGATTTCGATAATTCAACCATAGAATGTAGTTTCACGTACTTGTGTCTATTTTGTAAATCATTTATAAAACCTGCATGTATTCTCATCCCAAAAATATTAGATTTTAAAAGTGGGACTAGAACTCACTTTCACAGATTTTTACTTCGTCGGGAAGTAAGACTTGGCCACTGGTCGATTCACGAACCTATAACAAATATATACATATATATCAAAGTATATTCAAAATATATTTACAACACTTTTAATACATTTTGATATTTTAAGTTTATTAAGTCAGCTGTCCTCGTTAGTAACCTACAACTAGTTGTCCAACGTTAGATGTACAGAAAAAAATTGAGATATATTATCTTGAATCAATCCACGACCTAGTGTATACACGTCTTAGGCTAGATCACAACTCAAAGTATATATATTTTTGGAATCAACCTCAACCCTGTATAGCTAACTCCCTCATTACTGCATATAGAGTGTCTATGGTTGTTCCAAATAATATATACACATGGGTCGATATGATATGTCAAAACATTTTCATACATGTCTATGGTATCCCAAGATTACATAATATATTAGAATACATGTATAATAAAATATAAGTTAGCTAGGATATGATTAATATAGATTTGTTACCAATTTTCACGTTGCTACAACAAGAAAAATTATCCAATCTTGTTTTACCCATAACTTCTTCAATTTAAATCCGTTTTGAGTGAATAAAATTGCTATGGTTTCATATTGAACTCTATTTTATGAATCTAAATAGAAAAAGTATAGGTTTATAGTCGGAAATATAAGTTACAAGTCATTTTTGTAAAGGTAGTCATTTCAGTTGAAAGAACGACGTCTAGATGACCATTTTAGAAAACATACTTCCACTTTGAGTTTAACCATGATTTTTGGATATAGTTTTATGTTCATAAGAAAAATAATTTTCCCAGAAGAACAACTTTTAAATCAAAGTTTATCATAGTTTTTAATTAACTAACCCAAAACAGCCCGCGATGTTACTACGACGGCGTATGTCCGGTTTTACAGTGTTCTTCGTGTTTCCAGGTTTTAAATCATTAAGTTAGCATATCATATAGATATAGAACATGTGTTTAGTTGATTTTAAAAGTCAAGTTAGAAGGATTAACTTTTGTTTGCGAACAAGTTTAGAATTAACTAAACTATGTTCTAGTGATTACAAGTTTAAACCTTCGAATAAGATAGCTTTATATGTATGAATCGAATGATGTTATGAACATCATTACTACCTCAAGTTTTCTGGATAAAGCTACTGGAAATGAGAAAAATGGATCTAGCTTCAAAGGATCCTTGGATGGCTTGAAAGTTCTTGTAGCAGAATCATGACACGAAAACAAGTTCAAGTAAGATTTCCACTCGAAATAAGATTGTTATAGTTATAGAAATTGAATCAAAGTTTGAATATGAGTATTACCTTGTATTAGAAAGATATCTTACTGTAAATAATAAAGATTTCTTGAGGTTGGATGATCACTCTACAAGATTGGAAGTAAGCTAGCAAACTTGGAAGTATTCTTGATTTTATGAAACTAGAACTTGTAAAATTTATGAAGAACACTTAAAACTTGAAGATAGAACTTGAGAGAGATTAATTAGATGAAGAAAATTGAAGAATGAAAGTGTTTTTAGGTGTTTTTGGTCGTTGGTATATGGATTAGATATAAAGTATGTTTAATTTTGTTTACATGTAAATAAGTCATGAATGATTACTCATATTTTTGTAATTTTATGAGATATTTCATGCTAGTTGTCAAATGATGGTTCCCAAATGTGTTAGGTGACTCACATGGGCTGCTAAGAGCTGATCATTGGAGTGTATATACCAATAGTACATACATCTAAAAGCTGTGTATTGTACGAGTACGAATACAGGTGCATACGAGTAGAATTGTTGATGAAACTGAACAAGGATGTAATTGTAAGCATTTTTGTTAAGTAGAAGTATTTTGATAAGTGTCTTGAAGTCTTTCAAAAGTGTATGAATACATATTAAAACACTACATGTATATACATTTTAATTGAGTCGTTAAGTCATCGTTAGTCGTTACATGTAAGTGTTGTTTTGAAACCTTTAGGTTAACGATCTTGTTAAATGTTGTTAACCCATTGTTTATTAAATCAAATGAGATGTTAAATTATTACATTATCATGATATCATGATGTATTAATATATCTTAATATGATATATATACATTAAATGTCGTTACAACGATAATCGTTACATATATGTCTCGTTTCAAAATCATTAAGTTAGTAGTCTTGTTTTTACATATGTAGTTCATTGTTAATATACTTAATGATATGTTTAATTATTATAATATCATGTTAACTATATATATATATATCCATATATATGTCATCATATAGTTTTTACAAGTTTTAACGTTCGTGAATCGCCGGTCAACTTGGGTGGTCAATTGTCTATATGAAACCTATTTCAATTAATCAAGTCTTAACAAGTTTGATTGCTTAACATGTTAGAAACATTTAATCATGTAAATATCAATTTCATTTAATATATAAAAATATAGAAAAGTTCGGGTCACTACAGTACCTACCCGTTAAATAAATTTCGTCCCGAAATTTTAAGCTGTTGAAAGTGTTGACGAATCTTCTGGAAATAGATGCGGGTATTTCTTCTTCATCTGATCTTCATGCTCCTAGGTGAACTCGGGTCCTCTACGAGCATTCCATCGAACCTTAACAATCGGTATCTTGTTTTGTTTAAGTCTCTTAACCTCACGATCCATTATTTCGACGGGTTCTTCAATGAATTGAAGTTTTTCATTGATTTGGATTTTGTCCAACGGAATAGTGAGATCTTCTTTAGCAAAACATTTCTTCAAATTCGAGACGTGGAAAGTGTTATGTACATTCGTAAGTTGTTGAGGTAACTCAAGTCGGTAAGCTACTGGTCCGACACGATCAATAATCTTGAATGGTCCAATATACCTTGGATTTAATTTCCCCCGTTTACCAAATCGAACAACACCTTTCCAAGGTGCAACCTTAAGCATGACCATTTCTCCAATTTCAAATTCTATGTCTTTTCTTTTAATGTCGGCGTAGCTCTTTTGTCGACTTTGGGCGGTTTTCAACCGTTGTTGAATTTGAATGATCTTCTCGGTAGTTTCTTGTATTATCTCCGGACCCGTAATCTGTCTATCCCCCACTTCACTCCAACAAATCGGAGACCTGCACTTTCTACCATAAAGTGCTTCAAACGGCGCCATCTCAATGCTTGAATGATAGCTGTTGTTGTAGGAAAATTCTGCTAACGGTAGATGTCGATCCCAACTGTTTCCGAAATCAATAACACATGCTCGTAGCATGTCTTCAAGCATTTGTATCGTCTTTTCGCTCTGCCCATCAGTTTGTAGATGATAGGCAGTATTCATGTCTAGACGAGTACCTAATGCTTACTGTAATGTCTGCCAGAATCTTGAAATAAATCTACCATCCCTATCAGAGATAATAGAGATTGGTATTCTATGTCTGGAGACGACTTCCTTCAAATACAGTCGTGCTAACTTCTCAATCTTGTCATCTTCTCTTATTGGCAGGAAGTGTGCTGACTTGGTGAGACGATCAACTATTACCCAAATAGTATCATAACCACTTGCAGTCCTTGGCAATTTAGTAATGAAATCCATGGTAATGTTTTCCCATTTCCATTTCGAGATTTCAGGTTGTTGTAGTAGACCTGATGATTTCTGATGTTCAGCTTTGACATTAGAACACGTCAAACATTCTCCTACATATTTAGCAATATCGGCTTTCATACCTGGCCACCAAAAATATTTCTTAAGATCCTTGTACATCTTCCCCGTTCCAGGATGTATTGAGTATCTGGTTTTATGAGCTTCTCTAAGTACCATTTCTCTCATATCTCCAAATTTTGGTACCCAAATTCTTTCAGCCCTATACCGGGTTTCGTCTTCCCGAATATTAAGATGCTTCTCCGATCCTTTGAGTATTTCATCCTTTAAATTTTCCTCTTTTAAAACTCCTTGTTGCGCCTCCTTTATTTGAGTAGTAAGGTTAGTGTGAATCATTATATTCATAGATTTTACTCGAATGGGTTCTCTGTCCTTTCTGCTCAAGGCGTCGGCTACCACATTTGCCTTCCTCGGGTGGTAACGAATCTCAAAGTCGTAATCATTCAACAATTCAATCCACCTACGCTACCTCATATTTAGTTGTTTCTGATTAAATATATGTTGAAGACTTTTGTGGTCGGTATATATAATACTTTTGACCCCATATAAGTAGTGCCTCCAAGTCTTTAATGCAAAAACAACCGCGCCTAATTCCAAATCATGCATCGTATAATTTTGCTCGTGAATCTTCAATTGTCTAGACGCATAAGCAATCACCTTCGTTCGTTGCATTAATACACAACTGAGACCTTGCTTTGATGCGTCACAATAAATCATAAAATCATCATTCCCTTCAGGCAATGACAATATAGGTGCCGTAGTTAGCTTTTTCTTCAATAATTGAAACGCCTTCTCTTGTTCATCCTTCCATTCAAATTTCTTCCCTTTATGCGTTAATGCAGTCAAGGGTTTTGCTATTTTGGAGAAATCTTGGATGAATCTTCTGTAGTAACCAGCCAATCCTAAAAATTGACGTATAGGCTTCGGAGTTTTTGGGGTTTCCCACTTTTTAACGGTTTCGATCTTTGCCGGGTCCACCTGGATACCTTCTTTGTTCACTATGTGACCGAGGAATTGAACTTCTTCCAACCAAAATGCACACTTTGAAAATTTAGCGAACAGTTTTTCTTTCCTCAATACTTCTAGCACTTTTCTCAAATGTTCTTCGTGCTCTTGATCATTCTTTGAGTAAATAAGTATGTCATCGATGAAAACAATGACAAACTTGTCAAGATATGGCCCACACACTCGGTTCATAAGGTCCATGAACACAGCTAGTGCGTTAGTCAATCCAAACGGCATAACCATAAACTTGTAATGACCATAACGCGTCCTAAAAGCAGTTTTTGGAATATCATCCTCCTTTACTCGCATTTGATGATATCCAGAATGTAAATCGATCTTCGAATAAACCGACGAGCCTTGTAGTTGATCAAATAAGTCGTTAATTCTCGGTAGTGGATAACGGTTTTTGATGGTAAGTTTGTTCAACTCTCTGTAGTCAATACACAACCTAAATGTACCATCCTTCTTCTTGACAAACAAAACAGGAGCTCCCCATGGTGATGTGCTTGGTCGAATGAAACCATGTTCTAATAGTTCTTGCAGTTGGCTTTGCAGTTCTTTCATCTAGCTGGATGCGAGTCTATAAGGAGCACGAGCTATTGGTGCAGCTCCTGGTACAAGATCTATTTGAAATTCAACTGATCGATGTGGAGGTAGTCCCGGTAATTCTTTCGGAAATACATCGGGAAATTCTTTTGCGACGGGAACATCATTGATGCTCTTTTCTTCAGTTTGTACTTTCTCGACGTGTGCTAGAACAGCATAGCAACCTTTTCTTATTAGTTTTTATGCCTTCAAATTACTAATAAGATGTAGTTTCGTGTTGCCCTTTTCTCCGTACACCATTAAGGGTTCTCCTTCTTCTCGTACAATGCAAATTGCATTTTTATAACACACGATCTCTGCTTTCACCTTCTTCAGCCAGTCCATGCCAACTATTACATCAAAACTCCCTAACTCTACGGGTATCAAATCAATCTTAAATATTTTGCTACCCAGTTTAATTTCTCGATTCCGGCATATATAATCTGCTGAAAGTAATCTACCGTTTGCTAATTCGAGTAAAAATTTACTATCCAACGGCGTCAATGGACAACTTAATTTAGCACAAAAATCTCTACTCATATAGTTTCTATCCGCACCCGAATCAAATAAAACGTAAGCAGATTTATTGTCAATAAGAAACGTACCTGTAACAAGCTCCGGGTCTTCCTGTGCCTCTGTCGCATTAATATTGAAAACTCTTCCACGGCCTTGTCCATTCGTGTTCTCCTGGTTCGGGAAATTTCTAATAATGTGGCCCGGTTTTCCACATTTATAACAAACTACATTGGCATAACTTGCTCCGCCATTACTCGTTCTGACACCATTTGTTCCTTTCGTTCTGTTAACCCCTGGTCCGTAGACCTCACACTTCATCGCGCTATGACCATTTCTTTTACACTTGTTGCAAAATTTAGTGCAGAACCCCGAGTGATACTTTTCACACCTTTGGCATAGCTGCTTCTGATTGTTGTGGTTGTTGTTGTTGCGGTTGTTATTGTTGTTGGGATGATTGTTGTAGTTGCTGTTGTTGTTGTTGTTGTTGTTGTTGTTGTTGTTGTTGTTGTTGGGCCGTTTGTTGTAGTTGCGATTGATGTTACGATTGTTGGGATAGTTGTTGCGATTATTGTTGTAATTGTTGTTGTTGTTGTATTGGTGATTCTTATCACCGTTTTCCTCCCACTTTCTTTTGACTTGCTTCACATTGGCCTCTTCAGCCGCCTGTTCTTTAATTCTTTCCTCAATCTGGTTCACTAGTTTGTGAGCCATTCTACATGCCTGTTGTATGGAGGTAGGCTCGTGTGAACTTATATCTTCTTGGATTCTTTCCGGTAATCCTTTCACAAACGCGTCGATCTTCTCTTCCTCATCTTCGAACGCTCTCGGACACAATACGCACAATATTGTGAATCGTCTTTCGTATGTGGTAATATCAAATCCTTGGGTTCGTAACCCTCTAAGTTCTGTCTTGAGCTTATTGACCTCGGTTCTGGAACGGTACTTCTCGTTCATCAAGTGCTTGAATGCTGACCACGGTAGTGCGTAAGCATCATCTTGTCCCACTTGCTCTATATAGGTATTCCACCATGTTAACGCAGTACCTGTGAAGGTATGCGTATCGTACTTCACTTTGTCCTCTTCAGTACACTTACTTATGGAAAACACCGATTCGACCTTCTCGGTCCACCGTTTCAATCCGATCAGTCCTTCGGTTCCATCAAATTCCAAAGGTTTGCAGGCAGTGAATTCTTTGTAGGTGCATCCTACACGATTTCTTGTGCCGTTAGCTGCATTGCTAGATTCGGAGTTATTGTTGGTATGTAGCGCAGCCTGTACTGCGGCTATGTTTGCAGCAAGAAAGGTACGAAATTCCTCTTCGCTCATATTCATGGTTTGTCGAGTAGTCGGTGCCATTTCCTTCAAATAGTCAAATGAAACAAGTTAATCATACATAATATTAAGAGTAGTCAGTAGTATCTCGTAGCATAATATGAACTCATTTATAAAAGCTTTTTCTTCATATTAGCATTTTATAAGTTTAAATTCGGGTAGTACCTACCCGTTAAGTTCATACTTAGTAGCTAATATACAATTCAACTACTACAATTCTATATGAAAAACTGATTATAATAATATTTCGCGTTCAAACTTTTTCACAATATTTTACAAACTTACAATACCGCTTATTTTACATATAACATGAAATATAGCACACAATAACTTTGATACAAGATAGTTGTGAAGATAATTCTAGCTAGTACACAAGTCGTTCAGCAAAGGCAATAAAGACACGTAATTCATACGTCCAGAAACAAGTCATGCATTCTGGTTTTACTAGGACTATTTCCCATCCTTGGTCTTGTGGAACATAACCGTTATGGCCATTGATAAGACAGCGTGTTGTAACGTCGTTAAAGGGACGAGGGTTACGTAATGTCCAACAGTCTCGTAACAATCTAAAAACCTTGTTTCTCACCCCAACTACTGAGTCCGTCACTTGTGGGAACGTTTTGTTTAATAGTTGTAGCCCGATGTTCTTGTTCTCACTTTGGTGAGAAGCGAACATTACTAACCCGTAAGAATAACATGCTTCTTTATGTTGCATGTTAGCCGCTTTTTCTAAATCACAAAGTCCTATATTCGGATATATTGAGTCAAAATAATTTATTAACCCGTTGCGTAAAATAGCATTTGGGTTCCCCGCAATATATGCGTCAAAGTAAACACATCTTAACTTATGGATTTCCCAATATGATATCCCCCATCTTTAGAATGAAAGCCTTTTATAAACCAAGGCATTCTTGGAACGTTCTTGGAATGTCTTACAAACTGATCTCGCCTTAAATAGTTGTGCCGAGGAATTCTGACCGACTCTAGACAAGATTTCATCAATCATGTCTCCGGGTAGGTCTCTTAAAATATTGGGTTGTCTATCCATTTTGTGTTTTTATACTGTAAAATAGACAAGAGTTAGATTCATAAAAAAATACTTATTAATACAAGCAATTTTTACATATATCATAAAGCATAAGCACACTATATTACATATATTACACCACACGAATACAACTATCTTATTCCGACTCGCTCGTTTCTTCTTCTTTGGTTTTGGTTCGTTTTGCCAAGTTTCTAGGGATATATGATGTTCCCCTAATACGAGCCATCGTTTTCCACATTGGTTTAGAAAAACCTGGTGGTTTAGAGGTTCCCGGGTTATTGTCACAACTTAAGAAATACGGGTGTTGACGATACATATAAAGTTTATTGGGTTTGGAATCAAATTTATCTATTTTTATGCCATTTCCCTTATTGTTCTCTTTTACCTTATTAAATTGTGTTGGGGTAATTTCTATAGCATCATCGGAATCCTTGTCGGGATCTGATTCATCGGAGAATTGCTAATCCTCCCAATACTTTGCTTCCTTGGCGGAAACACCATTGACCATAATTAACTTTGGTCGGTTGGTTGAGGATTTTCTTCTACTTAACCATTTTATTATTTTCCCCACTGGTTCTATTTCTTCTTCCGGTTCCGATTCTTCTTCCGGTTCCGATTCTTCTTCCGGTTCTGACTCTTCTTCCGGTTCCTCTTCGGGAACTTGTGAATCAGTCCACGAATCATTCCAATTTACATTTGACTCTTCATTATTATTAGGTGAGTCAATGGGACTTGTTCTAGAGGTAGACATCTATCACATAATATCAAACACGTTAAGAGATTAATATATCACATAATATTCGCATGTTAAAAATATATAGTTTCCAACAAAATTTGTTAAGCAATCATTTTTCAAGTAAACACGGTCGAAGTCCAGACTCACTAATGCATCCTAACAAACTCGATAAGACACACTAATGCAAAATTCTGGTTCTCTAAGACCAACGCTCGGATACCAACTGAAATATCCCGTTCATATTGATTATAAACGTTCCATATTAATTGATTTCGTTGCGAGGTTTTGACCTCTATATGAGACGTTTTTCAAAGACTGCATTCATTTTTAAAACAACCATAACCTTTATTTTATCAATAAAGGTTTCAAAAGCATTACGTAGATTATCAAATAATGATAATCTAAAATATACTGTTTACACACGACCATTACATAATGGTTTACATTAGAAATATATTACATCGACATATGTTTCTTGAATGCAGTTTTTACACAATATCATACAAACATGGACTCCAAATCTTGTCCTTATTTTAGTATGCAATAGCAGAAGCTCTTAGTATTCACCTGAGAATAAACATGCTTTAAACGTCAACAAAAATGTTGGTGAGTTATAGGTTTAACCTATATATATATATCAAATCGTAACAATAGACCACAAGATTTCATATTTCAATACGCATCCCATACATAGAGATAAAAATCATTCATATGGTGAACACCTGGTAACCGACATTAACAAGATGCATAATATAAGAATATCCCCATCATTCCGGGACACCCTTCGGATATGATATAAATTTCGAAGTACTAAAGCATCCGGTACTTTGGATGGGGTTTGTTAGGCCCAATAGATCTATCTTTAGGATTCGCGTCAATTAGGGTGTCTGTTCCCTAATTCTTAGATTACCAGACTTAATAAAAAGGGGCATATTCGATTTCGATAATTCAACCATAGAATGTAGTTTCACGTACTTGTGTCTATTTTGTAAATCATTTATAAAACCTGCATGTATTCTCATCCAAAAAATATTAGATTTTAAAAGTGGGACTATAACTCACTTTCACAGATTTTTACTTCGTCGGGAAGTAAGACTTGGCCACTGGTTGATTCACGAACCTATAACAAATATATACATATATATCAAAGTATATTCAAAATATATTTACAACACTTTTAATACATTTTGATGTTTTAAGTTTATTAAGTCAGCTGTCCTCGTTAGTAACCTACAACTAGTTGTCCAACGTTAGATGTACAGAAAAAAAATTGAGATATATTATCTTGAATCAATCCACGACCTAGTGTATACACGTCTCAGGCTAGATCACAACTCAAAGTATATATATTTTTGGAATCAACCTCAACCCTGTATAGCTAACTCCCTCATTACTGCATATAGAGTGTCTATGGTTGTTCCAAATAATATATACACATGGGTCGATATGATATGTCAAAACATTTTCATACATGTCTATGGTATCCCAAGATTACATAATATATTAGAATACATGTATAATAAAATATAAGTTAGCTAGGATATGATTAATATAGATTTGTTACCAATTTTCACGTTGCTACAACAAGAAAAATTATCCAATATTGTTTTACCCATAACTTCTTCAATTTAAATCCGTTTTGAGTGAATAAAATTGCTATGGTTTCATATTGAACTCTATTTTATGAATCTAAATAGAAAAAGTATATGTTTATAGTCGGAAATATAAGTTACAAGTCATTTTTGTAAAGGTAGTCATTTCAGTTGAAAGAACGACGTCTAGATGACCATTTTAGAAAACATACTTCCACTTTGAGTTTAACCATGATTTTTGGATATAGTTTTATGTTCATAAGAAAAATCATTTTCCCAGAAGAACAACTTTTAAATCAAAGTTTATCATAGTTTTTAATTAACTAACCCAAAACAGCCCGCGATGTTACTACGACGGCGTATGTCCGGTTTTACAGTGTTCTTCGTGTTTCCAGGTTTTAAATCATTAAGTTAGCATATCATATAGATATATAACATGTGTTTAGTTGATTTTAAAATTCAAGTTAGAAGGATTAACTTTTGTTTGCGAACAAGTTTAGAATTAACTAAACTATGTTCTAGAGATTACAAGTTTAAACCTTCGAATAAGATAGCTTTATATGTATGAATCGAATGATGTTATGAACATCATTACTACCTCAAGTTTTCTGGATAAAGCTACTGGAAATGATAAAAATAGATCTAGCTTCAAAGGATCCTTGGATGGCTTGAAAGTTCTTGAAGCAGAATCATGACACGAAAACAAGTTCAAGTAAGATTTCCACTCGAAATAAGATTGTTATAGTTATAGAAATTGAATCAAAGTTTGAATATGAGTATTACCTTGTATTAGAAAGATATCTTACTGTAAATAATAAAGATTTCTTGAGGTTGGATGATCACTCTAAAAGATTGGAAGTAAGCTAGCAAACTTGGAAGTATTCTTGATTTTATGAAACTAGAACTTGTAGAATTTATGAAGAACACTTAGAACTTGAAGATAGAACTTGAGAGAGATTAATTAGATGAAGAAAATTGAAGAATGAAAGTGTTTGTAGGTGTTTTTGGTCGTTGGTATATGGATTAGATATAAAGGATGTGTAATTTTATTTACATGTAAATAAGTCATGAATGATTACTCATATTTTTGTAATTTTATGAGATATTTCATGCTAGTTGCCAAATGATGGTTCCCAAATGTGTTAGGTGACTCACATGGGCTGCTAAGAGCTGATCATTGGAGTGTATATACCAATAGTACATACATCTAAAAGCTGTGTATTGTACGAGTACGAATACGGGTGCATACGAGTAGAATTGTTGATGAAACTGAACGAGGATGTAATTGTAAGCATTTTTGTTAAGTAGAAGTATTTTGATAAGTGTCTTGAAGTCTTTCAAAAGTGTATGAATATATATTAAAACACTACATGTATATACATTTTAACTGAGTCGTTAAGTCATCGTTAGTCGTTACATGTAAGTGTTATTTTGAAACCTTTAGGTTAACGATCTTGTTAAATGTTGTTAACCCATTGTTTATTAAATCAAATGAGATGTTAAATTATTACATTATCATGATATCATGATGTATTAATATATCTTAATATGATA
Organism: Rutidosis leptorrhynchoides; assembly: GCF_046630445.1. Lineage (NCBI taxonomy): Eukaryota > Viridiplantae > Streptophyta > Magnoliopsida > Asterales > Asteraceae > Rutidosis > Rutidosis leptorrhynchoides. The sequence goes on from NC_092334.1 coordinate 62,797,765, forward strand.
TATATACATTAAATGTTGTTACAACGATAATCGTTACATATATGTCTCATTTCAAAATTATTAAGTTAGTAGTCTTGTTTTTACATATGTAGTTCATTGTTAATATACTTAATGATATGTTTACTTATCATAATATCATGTTAACTATATATATATATATATATATATATATATATATATATATATATATATATATATATATATATATATATATATCCATATCCATATATATGTCATCATATAGTTTTTACAAGTTTTAACGTTCGTGAATCGTCGGTCAACTTGGGTGGTCAATTGTCTATATGAAACCTATTTCAATTAATCAAGTCTTAACAAGTTTGATTGCTTAACATGTTGGAAACATTTAATCATGTAAATATCAATTTCATTTAATATATAAAAACATGGAAAAGTTCGGGTCACTACACCTTCATGGTTTGCTCAATTCGTATTTCAGTACCAAACTTTCTCCTTTTTCTGTGCTTTTCCAACACCCTACTCTTTATCATCAAACTTTTGACTGTTAAAGTCGTTTACAGTTTTTGCTGCTTCATCAGCATTTTTCCAAAATTCGGAGAACTAGTTTCGCAGTTTGAGGTGTTTTTCAGAAACTTCACATTCGAAGTAAGTGAGTCTAGGAGATAGACATTATATGTATATATAACTGTTGGCGTAAAATTGCTGCGAAATTCGAAATACTGATTGCTAATTCCCGGTAGTTGGTATGGCAATTATTGTTACAAGATGTAGATGAGTACATGATATGGTTTCAATGAGTATTATGATTTTTCGGAAGGTCAAGGATCAATGAAGTTGTTGGTAAATTTACTGCTAATGTGGTGTGACATGAAAGGTTCCCCTGTAACAAGAACGTATATGTCCAGATTACAATAAGGCTAATCTGAAAAGTCGAAGTTGACTGGTTGAAAGTGTGGTAAAACTGGATACTTTGAAAAGGGATTGCAAGATTATTTTCGGTAATAACAATGCTAAAGGATCTTTCATAGTTTTGAAGTCAAAGTATAGCTTTGAAAGATGTAGAGATCTAAGAATGATGTCACTTGTTAAATCTTGACTTGGATTCTGTTCTGTCAGAATATGTAATCAAATTTGGATGAGGATGGTTGCTTTGATTTTTATAAAAGAATATATATTGTTGTGAAAGTAGTGAGTATAGTTGATGATTTGTTGAATCAGAATCGAAGAATGTAACATATTAATTGTGAATCTATATATCTCTCGGGTATTACCTACCCGTTAAAATATTCTCACCATTAACAGTTTGTACAAAAGAATTTTCTTAATTACAATCTTTATGAAAATATACCTACATATATATTTTCGTTAGATGTAATCATGGATTTAACGAGTTAACATAATATTAATCTCATCTGGTTTTCGACTAGGACTAGAATATATAATCTCTAAAACTTTTAGAAACTACATATTCTCTGCAAAATATTTCTTCGATGAAGTTATGAATCAATACTTCATCATTTGTTGTTGTTGGTATTCCTTGGTATCTATGGTGCGTATGACGTTGATGTTCGAGGTACAGATTGTAATGTTAAGGTGTGGGGTGTGGATGTTGTTGTTGGTGGTGGTGATGGTACTGTTGGTGTTGCTGATGGTGGTACTGTTACTGCCGGTGCTGCTGCTGGTGCTTGTAACCTTTGCACCACATTCTCCAAAGCCACTACCCGAGCGCGAAGCTCGTTGACTTCTTCTATTACACCGGGGTGATTGTCGGTTCGGACGAGTGGACGAATAAGATCTAGAATTTGAGATAATATATAATCGTGACGAGACACTCTGGAAATGAGAGAGAAAATGGTGTCTCGAATAGGTTCGCCGGTAAGTGCTTCAGGTTCTTCGCCAAGAGGGCAATGTGATGGATGGAAGGGATCACCTTCTTCTTGTTTCCAATGACTAAGCAGGCAATGAACCCATCCCCAATTCATCCAGAATAGGTGATGGCTGATTGGTTGATCCATTCCTGTTACACTGTCTTCGGAATTCAGGTGAATATTCATATCGGAATAGCTGTCGGAGTTTAAGGAATTTGAACTAGATACGGGATCCATCTTGTATAATTAGGGAGATGATTTTTGATATGAATTAGATTATAGAATTTAGTTTGGTATTCTTCAATACATAATTTACATATGTATATATAATACCAAATTCCATAAATCACGGAGAAATTTTCGGAAGGTGTCAGGAAAAGTTTACAGTAACAGATACGCTAAGATATGAATTTTTGTTTATACACTATTTATGCAATAAATGCAGGAAAATGTGTCTAGACTTATGACTGATAAGCATGTAATTTCCGACAAGAAATGATAAGCAAAACTTTTAATATGCAGACACGGTCGAAGTCCAGACTTACTAATGCATCTTAACAACTTATCAGTTAGAGACACTCATGCAAGACCTGGTTCGCTAGGACCAACGCTCTGATACCAACTGTGACGATCGCTCCAAATCCATATGGACGAACACGTCATTCATCAATTTCATTGCTAGGTATTTGACCTCTATATGATACGTTTTATAAACATTGCATTCTTTTGAAAAGGCACACCATAAATGAATATTTAAATCAAAGGTTTTCGACAGCTGATGATTTCTACATATAGACAATCACCGTAAATAATAGTTTACAATAGTACTTCAGTTGACAATGCAGTCAAAATAAGATACATGGTGATGATTTGGTGAATGCAACATTTCCTTGAAAAATATGCCATGTAAGACTCCATGCACATAGTTTGTCTAACATATAAGCAAACAGCGGAAGACTTCTAGAGAACCTGAGAATAAACATGCTAACAAGTGTCAACACAAAGGTTGATGAGTTCATAGTTTTAATGTTTTAGATAATCTGTACATAAAGGTGGATCACAAGATTTCAGTTGTTTCATCCAGAAACGTTTATCAAATTATTCTACAAGATTGAGCACCCTAGTAACTAAACTTTAACGTTATAATAAGTACCCCTGTTTTAACATACATGCAACCAACATGTACAATACACTCAAACCAACGTGTACTAAACTCAAATAGCATACGTCTGTTTTATAGTTCAGGCTAGGGTTTCTATACCTGGAACAGACGGGGATGTCAAGCCCTATGGATCCATATATAACTACTCGCGCCCACCAGTTCTTATAACCGGCAGTTACTAGTTACCAAAGCTAAGGGATTTTCAGTTCAAACTCGGTGTAGAATTTAATATGTACTTGTACCATTGCGTTTAAAATAAAGTGCATGTATTCTCAGCCCAAAAATATAGATTTCAAAAAGCAATTAAAAAGGGAGCAAATGAAACTCACCTTAGCAGCATATAAAGTCGTTCACCAAAATGTGACCGAAACTCAGATTATCAAATAACCGTAGATCTCAACCTAGAGAACATATGTTGGTCAATAAATGTCTATCAAGCTAGGTTAGGTCATAGTGTATAATAGGGGTGTTCATGGTCCAGTTTGGTCCGGTTTTAACTAAATCTCAAACCAAACCGAGTCTTACTGGACGGTTTGGTCCAGTTTGGGACGGTCCGGTTTAACCGGTTTGACAGTTTCGAGTTATTTTTTTCTTTCTATGTTATCATATTATATTGTGTATATTTATCTTGGTTTATGACAAGAAAGGCATAACAAACACTCAATATTAGAAGATTTACTAGATAGTGAGTTAAAAAAAAAAAATACTAATATGCTTCATTAATTTGAAAGTTTACTAGACTAGATAGTGAATGAACAAATTTAGAAATAGGATACTGAAATTTGTTAGATATGTAGAAATTAGCTGCATAGTCTTACAAGGTTCCAACTAATAATAATTAGTTAACCATATTATAAAGTTACTCCTAGTTGTGATTTGAGAACAACTCTAACATGAAGAAACTTTTGAGACTGACATTAATTAGACTAGGACTACTTTGGTTGTAATTTGTAAATAACTAAATAAGTAATGACATACTTCATATTTTTTTGTATAACAGTCCACTTAGAGTTATTAAAACCATAAATTGAGAACTCTACATTTATTGATTCATTGTATTGGTTAGTCCGGTCCGGTCTTGTTTAACCGGTCGATAGCCTAACGAAACCATAAACCGGACCGAGTTTCACGGTTTGAAGATATTCAAACCGGCAGCTGGACCGCTAATATCCAAAACTGGACCAAACCAACTAAATCGATACGGTCCGGCCAGTTTTTACGGTTTGACGGTTTTGTGAACACCCCTAGTGTATAACAATCCTAATGCTCGAGATCGACATACAAAAGTTATCCAAAGTTGTTTCAAAAAGTCAATTTTGACAATAGTTCAACAAAACGAGACGTGCTTTAGATAAGAATTCATTTACTCGGCTGGTAATATTTAAAAATCCATTTTATCAATCTCGTAAACAAGTTGTTTAAATCTTAATTGCAGATTCAAAAGCAATTTCAATTAACGTCAATCATAATTCAGTTGATCATATCTTTTAATTCGTTCATCGAAACTATTCTATATCTAAATGAAAAGTTATTGATTTTTCGTTAGCTTTCCAAAAACATGTATATCATATACCTTTTACCAGTAATATATTTATTTAATTGGTGATTCATTATAAACTGTTTAATGGCAAAATTTAGTATACAAGCATGCATAAACATATATACTCGAGCACTCGACATGGATACACAATTAATATATAAAAGATAAGATATGAATGCTCACGTATCAATATTGTGATTCAATATTGCAGGAAAGTACGTAGACACAACGGAGATGATAAACACTAGGTTTGACTTGTGAATAGTACCCATGAATATTACTCATAACCTTCATAGCTATAATCCAAAGTTTCCTTAGCTCTATCCCGCTTGAAAACCTATTTTGAAAGTGACACGCTCATAACCTCGTCGTAATATTTTATGTAATAATATTACTAAAAAAAATAATAATAATAATAATAATAATAAGATTAATAATTATATTAATCTTAATAATTATAATAATAATAATAATAATAATAATAATAATAATATATAAATATAATACGGAGCAAGAGATAGATTGAAGAAATATATATTGAATTCGATCACCAGGCTTCGCATTTTATAGTACCTGACTTGTCCCAGCCCACCATGCGATCGCATAGTTTTTGGGCATCAAGGCCATGCGATCGCATGGCCCTCTGATCCAGCTCACATTTGTTTAACTTTTAGCCTGTCGACATATTTTTATATAATATATATAATATATTTAATTTAAATAATTAATTATATATTATATTAAATTCACGTGCATAGTTGACTTGTAATTTTTGTTCCGATAAGTCATACGTCATCACACGACTCATGTCCCGGTTTCGGTTTCTTGAACGTATTTTCGTACGCTTAGAAAACTTGCATTTTACATTTCCTGATTCGTACTTTTGTCAAAATATAGTCTTAAATTACCAATAATTTATCTTATTTGAAATATAACTTATACGTTTGAGTGTTTTGGTCATTTACTTCTATAAATCATTGTCTCGGTATTTACTAATGTAATAATATTATCAAACGTTTTATAACCAAATTAATATTATATTTTATCATATTAATAAATATATATTTTCAATATTAATAAACACGTTTTAAAATACATATCGGAAGTTATTCATATATCTAATTCCAACAGTTAATATTCCTTATTATTGTATGTGTCCAAATTACGTTATTTAAACAAAAACATATTAACAATCAATTCTATAATATCTAAAAACGTTTTCACACATTTGAAACACCATCAATTGAATATTATGCGGTTTAGTTTTCCACTAACTTTTATCTAACTTTCGTTATCAAACACTTTACCATTTATTCCGAATACCGTTATAAATGAATGATTTCTCAATTCAGTGTGGACCTCACAACAGAGACCTGTAATAATATCATAATTCTTAAGGGACTCAATAAATATCTTTTAATTCAATCGTTTGGCATAATCTTTTAACTCCGTTGTTAAATATATCAATCAGATAATCAAACCAATAAGGTTAATGCACAGTATCATTTTCATAACACTTTGTTACGTTTTCAAGTTATAGTATATATATGTATCTATTTACATATATTTGTTCGCGAATCGTTGAGAACAATCGAAGGGTATTTGAATAGTTCAAGAATTTTAGGATTCAACTTCATAGACTTTGCTTATCATGTCGGAAACGTTAAAGATTAAATTTGGTCAGAAATTTCTGGATCATCACAATAACGATGGGATGAAGATGACTAATGATGATGAAGATGAACCGAAGCTTTGTTTGGTTGCAGCTACACTCGTGTTTACCTTTACAATCAGACGTACCCATCATCAAACCACTTGTGCAACTTGTCAATTTAATATTAGGGCTGCTATTGTTTTCTTTCTCCAGCATCTGTATCGTTTTTTTTATTTACAAAACTGAAAACTTACTTGGGCCGAGAACTTTGTGGTAGAACTTGGGCCTCTCTTTGCTTTTGGACTTGTTTAAAGATGGGCCAGAATTTATAAAACTAGAAACAGAAAATACGGGTTAAATAAGCTGAAGGCGTAAATTAAAACAGAAAAGTGAAAGCAGAGGCGTGGTTTAGTGGTGATTGTGTTATCCGGGAGTTCACGGGTTCGAGCCCCATTTTGGGCAGTTCTTTTTAGAGGAAATTTTCTAGGGTATACTCTTTTATTTTTATTTTTAATTCTAATTCTATTATTATTATTATTATTATTATTATTATTATTATTATTATTATTATTATTATTATTATTATTATTATTATTATTATTATTATTATTATTATTATTATTATTATTATTATTATTATTGTTATTATTATTATTATTATTATTATTGTTATTATTGATCATTAATTATTGTTATTACTACTAAATATATAAATTATCGCTAGTATTATAATTATACTTATTATTATTATTATTATTAATGATATAAGTGTATTTATAAAAGTTAAAATTTATTATCATTATTATAATATTAGATACAATTATAAATATTATTATTATGAAGATGATAAAAACTATTATTATTTTCATTAATATTAGTATTAGTATTATTTTATGATTGTTAGTATTATTATTGTTGCTAGCATAAGTATTGCTATTAATAATACCATTATTAGTATTAATATTATTAAGTATCATTATTATTAGTATTAGAATTAACATTTGACATTAAATGTTAGTATTAACATATAGTTATGAAAATTCTATAAAAACTATCATTTCTATCATTTTTATTAACATTATTATATTTATTATCAGTATTATCTATATCATTATTATTAAAGTTTTAATGACGTTGTTAAGGCTATAAGTATATATATAAAGATTATACATACAAAAAATATATTTAAATTATATAACTTAACTATATTAATATTATTATGTACAACATGAAAATATATAAATAAATAATGAAACTTATAAGTTAATAAATAAAACAATTACATCACTAATATATATATATATATATATATATATATATATATATATATATATATATATATATATATTCGAGTACAAGAATATGTTTTAATACATATATGAATAATATAGGTCCGTGAATCCGAGGTCAACCCTACACTTGTTCAATGTCGTCATATGTATTTTTACTACAAAATACAATATGTGAGTTCATTTGCTCCCTTTTACTCTTTACATTTTTGGGACTGAGAATACATGCGCTGTTTTTACAACTGCTTTATTAAATGCTTTTGAAATATATTTTTGAACTGCGAATACATGAAATGCTTTTATAAATGTATGATGAGATAGACACAAGCAAAACATTCCTCGAATGAATTATTATGCAGACAGAAGTTCTGTGGATTATTATTGAATTATGTGGACATGATAATTGCCACCAATTGATGTGAATATTTTTCCCCTGATTATTGCTTGGTAACCTAAGAATTAGAATCGGGTATGGCCCTAATTCACGCAAATCCTAAAGGTAGCTACCGGGTTTAACACCCCCACCTAGAATGTTCACTAGACGAAAGAGCTAGTGGGCGTGGTGTTTAGTACTTCGAAGTTTATATATTATACAGACGAGATGTTCTGTTTTGGGGATATTATTTATGCGCATTATATGTTAAGGTCGGTTACCAAGCCAAGCAATGAATGAAAAGTGAATGTTATGTATCGAGAGAATGATTTTATACACAGGTTACGTGTATGATATTTTTGTACACGAGATATGTGTACGGTTACTAAGATTTATGAAAATGGTTTCGTACACGAGATAGGTGTACTGTATTTGAATCTTGTGGTCTATCAAAATGATGAATTTTATTGTTTACGATAAACTTATGAACTCACCAACCTTTTGGTTGACACTTGAAAGCATGTTTATTCTCAGGTATGAAAGAAATCTTCCGCTGTGCATTTGCTCATTTAGAGATATTACTTGGAGTCATTCATGACATACTTCAAAAGACGTTGCATTCGAGTCGTTGAGTTCATCAAGATTATTATTAAGTCAATTATAGTTGGATATATTATGAAATGGTATGCATGCCGTCAACTGTCGGTGAAATTAAAGATTGTCTTTTAAAAACGAATGCAATGTTTGTAAAATGTATCATATAGAGGTCAAGTACCTCGCGATGTAACCAAATGTAATGTACTCGTCCAGATGAATTAGGACGGGTCGTTAGACATGACATATATACACTTTACGTTTATGATACAAATATTATCCTATCTTTCATTTACACAACTATAGGTTCTCTACTGATTTGTCAAAGGCTTTAACACTCCATTCTCATTAGCACTATTCACGATTTTTTATTGTTTTTAGAAAATGGTAAAAACAAGTAAACGTACACGTGTCCATAATATTTTTTGGTATTTTTGTTTATTATTGATGTTTAGTTTTAATGGTCTACCATTTGGCTTCTTTTACATAAATACAGATGATGTACGTGAATCAACCAAATAATAGAAAGCATATTATTACCCGTATTCCTTAGTTACATAAAACATCTGAAAGGTATTCTTCAACTAAACATCATATGCAATTTCCAGATGATGTTTAATTTTGATATTTGTGTTTGTACTTTTTTTTACAAGTGAGATTGTAGATGTTCGCTTCAATCGAAAGGTATTCTTCAACTCGAAATTACAGGTTACATGTATTCTTTAATTAAAATTCTATGATTTGTTTCCCTTTTTTATTTTATTAGAGATGATTTAATTTTTTTTACGACAGCTGCTATAAATTGAGAAATTACATTCGAAGAAGATGCAGGTAGAGAGAGAGGTTATTTTTTTTAATTTTTTTAATAGAGAAAAGATACTATTATTATCCATTCTTTATTTTTGTAACGGTTTTGTGGGTAATGTATAATTTGGTAACATTCGTTTTCATTTTATAGAAGATTGTGAATTGTGATTTAAAAAAAAAAAAAGATGAGGACAAGGCTTTATCGTTTTTTAATTATGTATTCCTCCTTCCATAGTTTCATTTTCATGTATATATCGGAGTAATTTGTTTTTTGTTAACTGCAATTTAATAATAAATAGTGTTTAACCATAATCTTTAACATTAGAACAAATATGCCATAAAAGAAACCGAACGGAACGCAGTAGCACATTTCATAAATCTCACTTAGCAAAGCGAGCATAACCGTTTCTCTTGTTACATTCATTAAAAGGAAAGCATGAGTTCTATCTTTATTCACAAACAATCAATTATTTAGTATCAATGTAAACTGACAAAATGGCTTTCACATGCATGGCACATGTGAGGGATAATTTGTTAAATCTTGACCATAGTTAGTCTTAGGTACTATCCATGTTAGTCTAACATATTTGAGGTACTATCGAAGTTAAAAATAAAATTTAGGTGCTGTGATGAAAAACTTGACAAACCACACGTACTATAGATGTAATTTTTTCTTACATTAAAGATGTTATTAACCAGTTAAATTGTCTAATCATTTCTCTCTCATGATTCTCTTTCTTACTTTTATTAGGTCTCATCATTTTGTGGTTGAGTTTGTGTAAAAATTGAATGGCCAAATCATTTCTCATGTAGGGTTATCATCAAACATAATCGTTTCCATAATTATTACGTACGATTTCCCTCTATAATTAGAGAAATAATTTTGGACGGTTATAGTAACTAACCAATGGCAGATTGACTTGATTTATTGAAACTACAATAGAGATAATAACTAATTAATTGAAGCTAATGAAAATCAAATATGTCATACTTCGTATATTTTATGGCCAAAACGAAAATTAAATTAAAATGATTCAGATTTGATGATTTAGTAAGGTTACAAGTGATTCAGATCCAACGATCATCTTGAGTAGATCCTACGATTTTATTGAACAAAACACGTTGTCTAAATTTAAAACCAATAGACATGCATGAGTTGAACATACTTAACCAACATTACTAAAACATTGCAACATTGACACTAAACCCTAACGAAACAAACAACCAGACCACTTGGACCACCAAAACCCTGCGTCTTCACCAACCGAAACACATTGAAACACTGGAATAATGAGCACTTTGAAACAATTGATGGTGGGAAACTAACATCATTATGATGAATCAAGATCCGTCCTGAAATCCGAACTCTAAAGTCACTCCAAAGGTCTACCCTACCGAACGTCAACACACAAAAAGGGCGAACACGGGGTTCAGAAAACAAGAAACTAACATGTGTGACAATAAAACAACTTGTAATCTCAACTCATCCGAATCTGACGGTACTTCAACGAGATATAAGAAAGACATTAGGGAGAGGAACCACCAAGAGTGAAAAGACCTTTATGGCAGGAAACAGAACACATAACACGGGGGAGTAGTTGTAACACCAGTCATTTTTTTTAAATCACAGCGGAAGACTCAATTACCAAATTACTCTTTTATGTAAAACTCACAAAGCCTCAATTTCTAAGAATCAAAGCAAGGATTAAAGTAAACAAACCTGGTTAGATGATCATAAAGATGCTAGAAATCATTCACTTAGGCTACTTGATCCAATTTCTAATCTTGAATCACTTAGGGTTTGATAAAGCAAGAAATTAGGTACGGTTTAATTTTCAATTTTGGAGAAAATGCAAGAAATGTGTAGAAGCAAGCTTATAAATGGGTTAAAAACTCATACTCCATGACACACGGGTATTTATCAGTTATATGATATCTTACGCACTACGTTAGGAGGCCCTAACAGAGTCCAAATTAAACAAACGAACATGTTCTGTGACCCTTGTCAAAAACTGATCTTAACCAAATAATTATTAACATACAATTATTAAAATCACTAATTACGCCATACCCAAGGGTAAAATGGTCATTTCAACTAGGCCCGATTATAGGATGTTACAAATCTACCCCCTCCCCCCTAAAAAGAGATTTCGTCATCGGAATCGGGTCAACTATGGTCAACAAAACCCAAAATTGTTACTTGAACAGTCAAAACACTCGGTCAAACCTTATCAATCGTCTCCCCTATACCGCAATCATCCACCACAATTGCATAGGAAAACGAGATTCCTAAAGTCAATACATGTCTGATATAAAATAATTTGTCACAATCTTTGATAGTGCTCCAAATGAACATATATTTAGTCGCAATATCATCCCAATATGTAAAGTTTTTAGTTGCAATTGTTCTAATTCCAAGTAATATTTGTTTAAATAAATAAGTGCGAAGACTGAAGACGCAAATGAAGATTTGAAGACGCAAATGACCAAAAAGCTCAAATGTACAAGATACAATCTAAGTGGTTCAAATTATTGATGAGAAACGTCTAAAAATTACAAGAGTACAAGTCGCGAAACGCAAAGTACAGGATATCTAAGCACACAAAAAGACGTTCGAAAATCCGGAACCGAGACATAAACCGGGCGTAAACGAGCGAGACTATGCACAAGAATATAATATAATATATATATAATTATATAAAATTATATATATTATATTATATATTATTAAAATTGAGCAGCCCACGTTTTGAAAAGCAAAAATATCTGTCCCAGCTGGCCATACGATCGTATGGCCTGGAAGCACAAATCTCATGCGATCGCATGAGCCCAGAATCCTGGCCAGGTCCTATAAATTGCAATGTTTTCAGCCGAATTTTACACACTCTTTTCATTCCTTCTTCTGTAAACATAAATATATTTATATTATAATTTTAATATAAGTTAATTTTAATAATAAATTTATGGTTTAGATGGGTTATTGTAAGAAATGTTTTACGGGTTTTAAGTCGAAACTCTGTCCGGGTAACGCTACGCGATAAATAATCACTGTAAGCTATGTTCTTCCTTTTTAAATTAATGTCTCGTAACTAAGTTATTATTATGCTTATTTGAGCCGAAGTAATTGTGATGTTGGGCTAAATATTAAGATGGGGTTACTGGATTTTGTACCATAATTCGGGTTTGGACAAAAGACCGACACTTGTGAACATTGGACTATTGACTATTAATAGGTAGGGGGTATTATCTAATTGAATGACAACTCATTGGACTGTCGAACCTATCTTCAAATTAGTTAATCTAATAATTATTAAATTGATTACGAATGTCCTATTTAGTGACGTTTATATGACATCATTTACAATCATTTAATTAATCAATTGGATTGGGTAATTGATTATTCATTTTAGAATCATTTAATTAATCAATTAGATTGGGTAATTGATTATTCATTTTGGCCAAGTGGATAAATTAATATATCATGGACTAATTAAAACAGGGGTGAATTACATACACGGGTAATTGGTGTAATTGTTAACAAAGTATTAAAACCTTGGATTACACGCAGTCGATAACCTGGTGTAATTATTAACAAAGTATTAAAACCTTGCTACAGTTTAAATCCCTAATTAGTTGGAATATTTGACTTCGGGAATAAGGTTAATTTGACGAGCATTTTATAATTATGACCGATGGACTATTATGGACAAAAACCAAATAGGTATCAAATAATCCAGGACAAATGAAAATTAACCTAGGATAATTAATTAAAATTAAAACGTCAAACATCATGATTACGGAAGTTTAAATAAGCATAATACTTTTATTTCATATTTCATCGTACCTTTATTTACTGTCATTTTAATTACTGCAATTTACTTTATCGCAATTTAAATTTTGTCATTTATATTATCGTCATTTATCTTTACGCTTTATTTAAAATCGACAAACCAGTCATTAAACGGTAAAAACCCCCCTTTTATAATAATAATACTACTTATATATATATATATATATATATATATATATATATATATATATATATATATATATATATATATACTTATAAAAATATAGTTGTTAAAAATATAGTACGTAATCACTAGCTCCCTGTGGAACGAACCGGGCTTACTAAAAACTACACTACTCTACGATTAGGTACACTGCCTATAGTATTATAGCAAGGTTTAAGTATATTCCATCTATATAAATAAATAATAAAACTTGTGTAATTTCGTCGTATTTCGTAGTAAACAATAATAGTATTTCGTATACCTCCGCTGCACACATCAAGTTTTTGGCGCCGCTGCTGGGGACCCGGTGAAACGCTATATTTTTACGCTATATTTCTTATCTCTAATTTTGTAAAAATATTTTGTATAAAAACATATAAAAAAATTAAAAAATAATAAAAAATACTATATATATATATATATATATATATATATATATATATATATATATATATATATATATATATATATAAGTGTTTAAATAAATATATATTTTTAAGATATATAAAATTAAAAAATATTTTTATTTTTAGAATTTTAAATATAAGTTTTTTTATATTTTATATAAATATTTTATATAAATATAAATCAGAAAATATAAAAATCAAATAAAAATAAATAAATTAAAAATGGGCCGAGTCAGTTTAAAAAGCCCGAATCAGATCTGGATTATTGGGCCATGCGATCACATGAGCCCAACGCCTAATATTCATGCGATCACATGATCGTCTGACAGGCTGATCCTTTGACGTATTAATTACAGCTGTAGGGTTTTTATAATTACTATTATTTAATTTAATTAGGGTTTGTATTAATTAATATATTTATATCTAGTTTTATTATTATTTGTAATTTAAAGTTTATTTATTTGTACTTATTATATAGAAAAATATAAAAATAATATTTTTATATAAAATCTTATTTTTATCATTTTTTTATATCTTTTAGAGTATGTATCTTTTTATCGTATCGTTCGTAATTAGTTTTAAGATAGTTTTTGCCGTAGTTATTTTTACTTCTAGATTTTTAGGCTTTGCCGTAAAATCCCTTAAGTGCTTTTTCTTTAGAATTAAGATTTAGTCGCTTTAGAATTTTGCGACGCCGTTTATTTATTTTAGTGCCTGATTAAGTTATTGCCGTTTTTGATATAGAATTGCATTTAAGTTTTAATACCTTTAGGCGCAACTTTTTAAATTTAATTTTTAGACTTTTAAGTTTCGACGTTCTTCTTTCTTATTTTTATTTTTCGACGTTTTTCGACGCGCTTCTTTTTCTTTCTCATTTCTACGCTCTAGTTTTTAGGACATAGAATTTTCTTTATTTTCTTTAAATTTCGACGAAAAATTATTTTAAGCGATTAAATTGATAGACATCCAAATTTTTCGGTTCGTAGTAATAGTTGGATTTTGTAGTGACCCGAACTTTTCCATGTTTATATATATATATTAAATGAGATTGATAATTACATGATTAAATATTTCCAACATGATAAGCAATCAAACTTGTTAAGACTTGATTATTTGAAATGAGTTTCATATAGACAATTGACCACCCAAGTTGACCGGCGATTCACGAACGTTAAAAACTTGTAAAAACTACATGATGTTATATAAATGGATATATATATGGTTAACATGAGATTATGATAAGTAAGTATCTTCATAAATATATTAACAATGAGTTATATACAAACAAATGAGATTATTGATTTAAGAAACTCGAAAATGATATACATAACGATTATCGTTATAACAACGTCTTACTAAATACATATGTATCATATTAAGATATTGTTACACTATATTTAACATGATAAAATGATAATTAAGTAAATCATTAAGTGCATTAACAATGAAATACATATGTAAAAACAAGACTACTAACTTAAGGATTTCGAAACGAGACATATATGTAACGATTATCGTTGTAATAGTATTTTAACACATATATATATATATATATATATATATATATATATATATATATATATATATATATATATATATATATATATATATATATATATATATATATATATATGATGTTAAGATATATTTATACACCATGTTATTATGATAACATAACAATTTAACATCTTATTTAAGTATTATAACAATGGATTAATTACATTTAACAAGATCGTTAACTTAAAGGTTTCAAAACAACACTTACATGTAACGACTAACGGTGACTTAACGACTCAGTTAAAATGTATATACATGTAGTGTATTAATATGTATTAGTACACTTTTGAAAGACTTCAAGATACATATCAAAGTACTTCTACTTAGCAAAAATGCTCACAATTACATTCTCATTCATTTTCATCAACAATTCTACTCGTATGTACCCGTATTCGTACTCGTACAATACACAGCTTCTAGATGTATTTACTATTGGTATATATACCTTTAATCATTCATTCTTAGCAGCTATCTTAGAGTCAAGAACATGTGGAACCATTATTTAACAACTTGTATGACTAATGAGCTAAAACAAACTTAAGGATCTTTTTTTTTTCTTTATAACAAGTAATCCCGTTTTTATGATTTCACCCCATTTTTCCATTCTATTTTCTCATACTTACACTCCAAATTCTCTCTCAAAATACTTCTAACATCATACTTGATCATCTTCAAGCATTTTCACCATCTTTTAGCTTCAATTACAAGCTTTAATCATCATAAAAACAACCATTCAAGAACACTTCAAGAAATCTTTCAAACTTGCTAGCTTACTTCCAATCTTGCAAATCCATTTCAAGTGATCATCCAATCTCAAGAAATCTTTCTTATTTACAGTAAGATATCTTTCTAATTCAAGGTAATACTCATACTCAAACTTTGATTCAATTTCTATAACTATAACAATCTTATTTCGAGTGGAAATCTTACTTGAACTTGTTTTCGTGTCATGATTCTACTTCAAGAACTTTCAAGCCATCCAAGGATCCTTTGAAGCAAGATCTATTTTTCTCTTTTCCAGTAGGTTTATCCACAAAACTTGAGGTAGTAATGATGTTCATAACATCATTCGATTCATACATATAAAGCTATCTTATTCGAAGATTTAAACTTGTAATCACTAGAACATAGTTTAGTTAATTCTAAACTTGTTCGCAAACAAAGTTAATACTTCTAACTTGACTTTTTAAAATCAACTAAACACATGTTTTATATCTATATGATATGATAACTTAATGATTTAAAACCTGGAAACACGAAGAACACCGTAAAACCGGACATACGCCGTCGTAGTGAAACCGGGGGCTGTTTTGGGTTAGAAAAATAAAAACTATCTTAATCTTTGAATTGAAAGTTTTTTTTCTGGAAAAATGATATTACATATGAACATGGTACTATATCCAAAAATCATGGTTAAACACAAAGTTAAAGTATGTTTTTCAAAATGGTCATCAAGATGTCGTTCTTTCGATGGAAATGACTACCTCTTTAAAAAATGACTTGTAACCTGTATTTCGGACTGTAAACTTATACTTTGTCTGTTTAGTTTCATAAATTTCAGTTCATTATGAAACCATAACAACTTGAATCACTCAAAACGGATTTGAAACGAAGAAATGACGGGTAAAACAAAATTGGATAAATTTGCTAGTTTTAGCTACGAAAATTTTGTAGCAAATCTAAACTAAACATATCCTAACTAATTTATATTGTATTATACATATTATGTAATCTTGGGACACCATAGACACGTATGCATTGTTTTGACATATCATATTGACCCATCTATATATATATTTTGGAACAACCATATACACTCTATATGCAGTAATGTTTGAGTTAGCTATACAGGGTTGATGTTGATTCCAAAATAATATATATACTTTGAGTTGTGATCTAGCCTGAGACTTGTATACACTGGGTCGTGGATTGATTCGAGATAATATATATTTATTTATTTCAGCACATCTAACTGTGGACAACTAGTTGTAGGTTACTAACGAGGACTGCTAACTTAACAAACTTAAATCATAAAAACGTATTAAAAAATGTTGTAAATATATTGAAATCATACTTTGATATATATGTACATATTTGTTATAGGTTTGTGAATCAACCAGTGGCCAAGTCTTATTTCCAACGAAGGAAAAATATGTGAAAGTGAGTTATAGTTCCACTTTTAAAATATATTATTTTTGGGATGAGAATACATGTAGTTTTTATAAATGTTTTATAAAATAGACACAAGTGATCAAAATTACATTCTATGTTGATTATCGAACTGAATATGCCCCTTTTTAGCTTGATAGCCTAAGAATTGGTGTTTATTATAATTGCCACCAATTGACGCGAATTCTAAAGATAGATCTATTTGGCCCAACAAGCCTCATTCGAGTTACGGATGCTTTAGTACTTCGATTTATCATGTCCGATGAGAGTCCCGGAATGATGGGGATATTCTATATGCATCATGTTAAGGTCGGTTACCAGGTGTTCATTATATGAATGATTTTTATGCAGATTGCATGTTGTTTATGAGAAATGGAAATATGAAATCTTGTGGTCTATTATTACGATTTGATAAATATATAGGTTAAACCTATAACTCGCCAACATTTTTGTTGACGTTTAAAGCATGTTTATTCTCAGGTGATTATTAAGAGCTTCCGCTGTTGCATGCTAATTTATGGACAAGAGTTGGAGTTAACATGCTTGTATAATATTGTTTAAAAACTGCATTCGAAGACTTAAATTGATGTGTAATATTATTGTAAACCATTATGTAATAATTGTGTGAAAACGCTATATTTTAGATTATCATTATTTGATAATCGTCGTAATATTTTTAAACCTTTATCGATAAAATAAAATAAAGGTTATGGTTTGTTTTAAAATCGAATGCAGTCTTTGAAAAAATGTCTCATATAGAGGTCAAAACCTCGCAACGAAATCAATTAATATGGAACGTTTATAAAACGATATGAACGGGACATTTCAGATTTGTTAGTGGCGAGTTGTGGTCTTCCGATTTAAAGGGTCCTGGCTACCTGCTGCATCTATTGGCTATTCGAAACGTCAATTAATTTGATAACTTATATAATTTTTATTTTTATAACTAATAGGATATTCAGTGAATGCACCGAGCAAAACGTTCACCACCTTTCATACGTTCACCTCCTGTAACCAGATCAAGACATCTAGCCAATATTGTCGCCGTTGATATTTCTTTAGAATCATCATCTAGTCGAACGAGTACTCCAACTCAAATTTCCGATAATCCATTTTTTGAAACCGACTTCACAATTAAGAACCCAGAGGATATTCAAGGACAATTCCAAGATCCTGAACCACTAATCTGTCCTCCTGAACCACAAACCGTTAAATTAGAATCTTCTAGTGATTCGGATTCAACAAATTTAGATATGGCAGAAACAGAACCTCAAAGTATGGAAGACCGAATAAGAGCTACACGCACGGGCCAAGGTCACGCCATTATTAAGCCAGATATTAATGCGACAAATTTTCAAATCAAAGGACAAGTCCTACACATGGTCACTAATCAATGCCAATTCAGTGATACAGCAAAAGAAGATCCAAACGAACATCTTCGAACTTTTAATAGGATTTGTAATCTATTTATAATCCGAGAAGTTGAGGATAAAACTATTTATCTTATGTTGTTCCCCTGGACTTTAAAGGGAGAAGCCAAAGATTGGTTAGAATCGTTATCCAAAG
The DNA here is from genome assembly GCF_046630445.1 of Rutidosis leptorrhynchoides. Taxonomy (NCBI): domain Eukaryota; kingdom Viridiplantae; phylum Streptophyta; class Magnoliopsida; order Asterales; family Asteraceae; genus Rutidosis; species Rutidosis leptorrhynchoides. The sequence goes on from NC_092334.1 coordinate 62,816,743, forward strand.
GAGCGATTGACACATGGGATGTTTTAGTTGAGAAATTTCTTAAAAGATTCTTTCCGGCATCTAAAGCCGTGAGACTTCAAGGAGAAATTGCCACGCTCATGCAAAAGCCAAATAAAACATTATATGAGGCATGGACAAGATTTGGAAAAATGTTGAGAGGATGTCCTCAACACGGTCTAGATACTTATCAAATAGTTCAAATATTTTACCAAGGTGTCGACGTCACCACACGAAAAGACTTCGACACAGCAGCTGGTGGTTCCATTATGAAGAAAATCGCAACTGAAGCTCACAAGATAATTGATAACACAGCCTCCCACTCTCATGAGTGGCATCAGGAAAAAGATATCTTTCATTCATCTAAAGCAGCTAGAGCCAATTCTAGCCATGACTTTGATTCTGTTTTCGTAAAAATAGATGCTTTCGAAAGATGAATGGAAAAGATGAATAAAGATATTCACGCAATACGGATCAGTTGTGAGCAATGCGGAGGACCACACTTAACGAAAGATTGTCACATTGAATAAATGATGGAACAACGTGAAAATATTTCTTACATGAACCAAAGGCCGGAAAATAATTATCAACCGCCAAGGCCAAACTTTAATCGAAATCAAAACATTCTTTACAATCTAAATGGGCCAAAAATAACTCGTACAACCAACAAGGTCCGAATAACCAACCAACTCAAAACAACACTTTCAATCAACAAAGACCTAGCTTGTATAAACCACCACAACAAACCGAAGAGAAAAAGTCAAATCCAGAAGAAATGATGGCAAAGCTAATGGAATTTCAAACACAATTTATTACATCTCAAACCCAAATAAATGAGAGGTTTAATCAGTCATTAAGAACTCAACAAGCTTCCATTTTGAATCTAGAAAAACACGTAGGACTCTTGCTAGCATGATGAGTGAGAGGGAACAAGGAAAGCTACCGAGTAATACTGAAGTAAATCCTCAGAAAGAGAATGTTAATATGGTGTCAACAAATTCTGAAAAACCATCATCAGATGATGGGAATGTTTTAGATGTGAGTAACAATGAAGAAGTTACAACACCACAACCACCCGAGTATGTAAAGCCAGTGGTGGCACCATACAGACCACCCATCCCGTGCAGTGACCCGAACTTTTCCATATTTATATATATTAATTGAGATTGATATTTACATGATTAAATGTTTCCAACATGTTAAGCAATCAAACTTGTTAAGACTTGATTAATTGAAATAGGTTTCATATAGACAATTGACCACCCAAGTTGACCGGTGATTCACGAACGTTAAAACTTGTAAAAACTATATGATGACATATATATGGTTATATATATAGTTAACATAATATTATGATAAGTAAATATATCATTAATTATATTAACAATGAACTACAAATGTAAAAACAAGACTACTAACTTAATGATTTTGAAACGAGACATATATGTAACGATTATCGTTGTAACGACATTTAATGTATATATATATCATATTAAGAGATATTCGTACATCATAATATTATGATAATATAATAATTTAAAATCTCTTTTGATATTATAAACATTGGGTTAACAACATTTAACAAGATCGTTAACCTAAAGGTTTCAAAACAACATTTACATGTAACGACTAACGATGACTTAACGACTCAGTTAAAATGTATATACATGTAGTGTTTTAATATGTATTCATACACTTTTGAAAGACTTCAAGACACTTATCAAAATACTTCTACTTAACAAAAATGCTTACAATTACATTCTCGTTCAGTTTCATCAACAATTCTACTCGTATGCACCCGTATTCGTACTCGTACAATACACAGCTTTTAGATGTATGTACTATTGGTATATACACTCCAATGATCAGCTCTTAGCAGCCCATGTGAGTCACCTAACACATGTGGGAACCATCATTTGGCAACTAGCATGAAATATCTCATAAAATTACAAAAATATGAGTAATCATTCATGACTTATTTACATGAAAACAAAATTACATATCCTTTATATCTAATCCATACACCAACGACCAAAAACACCTACAAACACTTTCATTCTTCAAATTTCTTCATCTAATTGATCTCTATCAAGTTCTATCTTCAAGTTCTAAGTGTTCTTCATAAATTCCAAAAGTTCTAGTTTCATAAAATCAAGAATACTTTCAAGTTTGCTAGCTCACTTCCAATCTTGTAAGGTGATCATCCAACCTCAAGAAATCTTTGTTTCTTACAGTAGGTTATCATTCTAATACAAGGTAATAATCATATTCAAACTTTGGTTCAATTTCTATAACTATAACAATCTTATTTTAAGTGATGATCTTACTTGAACTTGTTTTCGTGTCATGATTCTGCTTCAAGAACTTCGAGCCATCCAAGGATCCATTGAAGCTAGATCCATTTTCTCTTTTCCAGTAGGTTTATCCAAGGAACTTAAGGTAGTAATGATGTTCATAACATCATTCTATTCATACATATAAAGCTATCTTATTCGAAGGTTTAAACTTGTAATCACTAGAACATAGTTTAGTTAATTCTAAACTTGTTCGCAAACAAAAGTTAATCCATCTAACTTGACTTTTAAAATAAACTAAACACATGTTCTATATCTATATGATATGCTAACTTAATGATTTAAAACCTGGAAACACTAAAAACACCGTAAAACCGGATTTACGCCGTCGTAGTAACACCACGGGCTGTTTTGGGTTAGTTAATTAAAAACTATGATAAACTTTGATTTAAAAGTTGTTATTCTGAGAAAATGATTTTTATTATGAACATGAAACTATATCCAAAAATTATGGTTAAACTCAAAGTCGAAGTATGTTTTCTAAAATGGTCATCTAGACGTCGTTCTTTCGACTGAAATGACTACCTTTACCAAAACGACTTGTAACTTATTTTTCCGACTATAAACCTATAATTTTTCTGTTTAGATTCATAAAATAGGGTTCAATATGAAACCATAGCAATTTGATTCACTCAAAACGGATTTAAAATGAAGAAGTTATGAGTAAAACAAGATTGGATAATTTTTCTCATTTTAGCTACGTGAAAATTGGTAACAAATCTATTCCAACCATAACTTAATCAACTTGTATTGTATATTATGTAATCTTGAGATACCATAGACATGTATACAATGTTTCGACCTATCATGTCGAAACATCTATATATATTTCGGAACAACCATAGACACTCTATATGTGAATGTTGGAGTTAGCTATACAGGGTTGAGGTTGATTCCAAAATATATATAGTTTGAGTTGTGATCAATACTGAGATACGTATACACTGGGTCGTGGATTGATTCAAGATAATATTTATCGATTTATTTCTGTACATCTAACTGTGGACAACTAGTTGTAGGTTACTAACGAGGACAGCTGACTTAATAAACTTAAAACATCAAAATATATTAAAAGTGTTGTAAATATATTTTGAACATACTTTGATATATATGTATATATTGTTATAGGTTCGTGAATCAACCAGTGGCCAAGTCTTACTTCCCGACGAAGTAAAAATCTGTGAAAGTGAGTTATAGTCCCACTTTTAAAATCTAATATTTTTGGGATGAGAATACATGCAGGTTTTATAAATGATTTACAAAATAGACACAAGTACGTGAAACTACATTCTATGGTTGAATTATCGAAATCGAATATGCCCCTTTTTATTAAGTCTGGTAATCTAAGAATTAGGGAACAGACACCCTAATTGACGCGAATCCTAAAGATAGATCTATTGGGCTTAACAAACCCCATCCAAAGTACCGGATGCTTTAGTACTTCGAAATTTATATCATATCCGAAGGGTGTCCCGGAATGATGGGGATATTCTTATATATGCATCTTGTTAATGTCGGTTACCAGGTGTTCACCATATGATTGATTTTTATCTCTATGTATGGG